>NC_084984.1:12383099-12518099 GCF_963691925.1 Scomber scombrus
ATCCTTAATATTCTCAGCTTAACGGATACCTTTATCATATGGTTGCAGTCATGACACATTAAACATACCGCTGTTGTTATATAAATCCGCTGAGTGCACAGGTTAATTGTGTATTGAGAACCTGGACTACAAACAACAAAATGTATTACATGGGGATGGTAGATTTCAACTAATTCTGTTATGATTCCATCAGTGAAATTACTGAACAATAAAATAGTACAGTCAAAATGCTAAGGGTGCCACAGGCTGAAGGCTTATACGCAGTATAATATTAAGGGACCTAAAATATAGCAATTTGCTACAAACATTGGGGTGAATTGTCAGTATTTCTATGAATGAAGAAATTATTTTACTAAAACTACTTAAGGTGCGACTCTTCCTCAAGGAATACTTCTAAACATTTACCACAAGGCTAAAATGGAAAAAGTCTCAAATTAAAAAAAACAAAACAAGTAAAGGTAGCTCTACAGGGGGCCATAATTGTAAATGCTTTCATATCTTATTCGTTTCTTTTAGGTATGTTTACAGTACCCCTGTTTTGGAGTAAAAGGGGGAGTGTAAAAGGTGCTTCAGATTTAGTTTTAGTTTAGGACAACATTCTTTATAAATAGCTTAGTTTTATCTAGGTGGGATCTTTCACTGTAGATTTGACCAGAATGTCAGCAATAAAGAGTTCTGTTCACTATTGGTTACCAATATATTAAGATCTGTCCTAGGGGACTGCCCATTTAAAGAGCTCAGCCGTTTTATGCAGCACAACCTAATACTTATATATGTAACACCTAAAATCTAATAATGCGCCAACTCATAAGAAGTCACTTTTTCAGTTTCAATATTTTTGTTTCCTTTAACGTCCTATTTTAATCATCCAACTCAGTGCTGATCCTACCCAGTTTCATCATATTCTAGCACAATATCCCGAGAGGCCACAATCTGTTTAACCAAACAGTTGATCCTTTTTGGTGTCAAGCATTTCTTTGTCTTCCATATACTGGTTTTGACTTCTCTGTGATGGATCTACAGGGTTCTCTTCCTCTTTTGAGTTGCTGGACAGGTCCAATCCCATGTCCATCAAGGCAGAGGTGCCAGTGGAAGATGGAGCTGAGGCCTCTGTTGCTGAGGTGGTGCTGGTGTCCATTCGACTGTTGTTAACCATCCTAAAACATGAAGGCAGAAGGCATACATGTGATGACACAAGCCTACTGATAGAGGGGGCATAATGAAAAATGTACAGATTTACAGTCATAAAAAATTAATTGTGTATTAAGAATAATAAGAATAATAATTTCTAAGTCTGAATGCACAACCTGAATCATTTGCCAAAAGAAGACCAACATCAAGGGATATAATGTTGGCACAGAGCAGAAAGACAGATAAAGAGGGCTATGGTTACAGAAGAAAGGAAAAAATACTTTTCACAGCTCACTGAAAAAAATCCACATATCCCCAAGTTACTATTTAAGGCCATGAATTCTCTTTCTTTTACAATACTCTCCTTATTCCCACAAAGACTCTGCTGGTGAGAGACATTATTGTGTTCTTTTGTTGAGAACGTTGTCAGCATTAGAGCTCTAACCTTGCAATCTCTGTGTATCTTACTATCTTCTTAGGTTTTTGTTTTTTTTTAAAAGATTTTTTCGGCACAGACGCCTTTATTTTATAAGTAGACAGACAGGAAACAGGAGAGAAAGGGGGTTGTGACATGCAGCAAAGGACCTCGGCTGCGTATGTTGCATGCGCTCTAACCACTCGACCACCTGCGCGCCCGGCTTCTTAGGTTTTTAGTCTTATATCTCAGTCTGATTTACTGAGGACGATTAATGGCATGAAATCTTCCTCTTCTGTTTAACATGTTTTACCACAACATTTGTAAACAGTTTGTCCTATTTTCACATCTGATATTTTTTCAGTAAGTCTTTATCATCAGGGGCTGTTCCTCCTATTTCAGCCCCTGTTCAAGAAAGTGGTCTATTCTCTATTTAAGATGCTTTACAATCATGGCAATCAGTTGATCGACTACAACATTGTGTGGATGCAACTTGGACTGCTGTACACTGCTGAGAATGTGTCGACCTAGCAATGCAAATATTACCTGTGGGGTTCTGCAGGGGCCTATTCGTGGTCTTTTACTGTTCTCAATCTACATATTAGCATGTTAACATGAGTCGCAACTCAAATATTATTTTTTGTTGTTATGCTGACAGATATATTTGTCTATGAATCCATCATTTTTCTTTCATTCAGTGATGCACAAATCCTTACACACACTTACGTATACGTGCATTCTAGATTACTGTAACTCATTATTTACTGGATTGCAACTGATTCAGCGCCTCATGTTTGTACAAAATATGGCCACTAGGGTTCTTATAAGAACTAGAAATATGAGCACATTTCCCCAATTCTTGCTTCCTTGAACTGGTGATGTTTAGAATTGATTTTTAAATTCTACTGCTTGTCTTTAAGGCAGTGATTGGCCTTGTCCTATCCCACATTGCCAACCATGTCAGTAAATACACTCCTGTTTGTAATCTGAGATGTGCTGACCAGCTGTTGTTGTTGGTCCCCAAGACAAGAATGGAAACAAATGGCAGTAGGTTCTTATTATTCTTTTAGATTTGCATTTGTTTTTAAATAATTTCTTAATTGCACTGAATTCATTCCATTTTGTAATTATGGTGTGCATGACAGAATTGGTCGGGGGAGCTTATTAAATAGGAGGACAGACAAGTTCACACTTGAAGAGAAAGCACAGAAGAGGAGAAAGACGAAAAGGAATAAAATACTTACATGCCATGTCGAAGAACATGGCGTTCCCACTCAAAGCTGTTGGTGAAGCAGCGGCCACAGAACTCACAGGGAAGACGCTTCTCTACAACGCCCGGTCCAGAGCTACTGCTGCTGCTGGTAGGAGATGCAAGGACCCCTGGGAAACACAGTTTAAATGGTTGTTTATGTTCAGAGTAGTAACTTCACAGGTTTCCTATTTGTTATAATATTTATTTATTGTCATGAGTTTATTTATTGTCATGCAATTCATATTCCTATTCATAAGTAGTAGCACATTAATCACTGAGTAAAACTGCTTAATATATTAGAAATTAATGTTGGCTCTGGCTGTGTAGACCAGAGATGATCAATATATGTTGGCATTAAATCTACTTTTTGCTTCAGTGTCCAAACCAACTATATTCAATGAATCATAAACTAGAAGATTAAAATGAGGAATCATTTCAGAATTATAGGGTTGCTTAGGTTATGGCTATTTTGGGAGACAAACTGTGTTCAAGAAGAATAGCTCAAACTCATTACAAAGCATATATATGTATGTTATGGGACTTCCAAGATAAACGATTTTCTGGAATAATGTTTGTTTTTTACTTCTGGGGTTTTTTATTTGGCTTAAAAAGAGACACAAGAGGTTTTTCGCACAGATCACAATTTGATATAAAATAACTGAGAAGAACAGAGAAAATGGCTTTTCAGCAGATAACAATTTACAGTGTGATCCCAGAAGGTTTTAATGTTGTGCAATACACTCATATGGTATGGCAGCCAAACAGTACCCTGTAGTATTCTCTGTTTACCTTGACTATCTAGGTGTGAAATGTCTGTTTGCTCTTAAAGTATTTACCACTGAACATTGTTTTTTTACTGACATAAAATATACTGTTTGAAGAATTTTAAAGGAATTTAAAGTAGTTGTATTTGACAATCTTATCTAATGTAGGATTCAAACTTCCTGATACAATCTTTTGTTTAAACCAAGTAGAAAGAAGTTTTTTTAATGACTATAAGAGACAAATAAGATCAGGTGTATCCTCTTTTGCTAATTAGTATTCATGGTGTCTGTGATGTTTTGGGATCATATTTCATGCTTATTACAAGTGTACAACAACTATTTGATTTGTTAAAAAATACATAGCTCTAAAATTTTCTTTTGGATATGGACACTGTCTGTCTCAATGGTTCCCAAAGTGGGGTGCCTTGAGGATAGGCTGAAGGTGCTGGAAGATTTGTAGTCATTTTACATTTATTGTGTATTTATTGTGCATTTTCTTATAATTTCACCAATAATTGTAATGTTTTCAAATATATAAAAACTGAAATGATAAGCAATAAATATCAAAATCACACATTAATGTTTTATATGCAGTAACATTACAGGTAACGGTAACTCATGGTTCCCAGTTGTCATAGTAACACAACATGCTTCGTGGTCTAAAAAGGTTTGAGGATCACTGGTCTATTGGACAACAGGGTAAGTATGTGTATGAACACTAGAGCTGTTACATCCGTATTACCTTGTATGGTGGACTTCTCTTCTTCCACCTCATTTACTTCCTCCTCTTCTTCCTCATACTCCTCTTCCTCTTTGATGTTGTTCTCCATCTCTTCATCGTCCATCTCTCTCTGTTCCTCCATCATGTTCTCCATAATTGCCATCCCTTCATCCTCGTCCTCCTCCGCAGTGACTTTTCCATCTACCACCATATCCATCATTTCTTTCTCCTCTTCATCATCTGTGCTGCTCCCTTGTCCCTTTATCATGTCCAGATGGTCCAGATTGACCCGGCCCATCAGCTCAAAGTTACGGATAACCTGATTAAGAACAAGATTGTATATTAAATCTGGTACAGCGTGCTCTGAGCAGTCAAAGCAGAATGTTCTTTGTCATTTAGCATTTTTTGATTTATTAACTTATCAGAAAAACTTGAGAATAATACATACAGTATAAATTCTGGAGCCTCTCTATGCAGATTTCACTGCAGTGTTAAGACATTAAAATGACTGTTTCTACACAGGTGTTTGGTTCATGATATAAACCTACAATAGCTTTGTTTCTCTGCTCTATGTTCATTCATTGTAATACAAATTAGCATCCTGCCCATACACATAATTAAAACAATATCAATAATAAAAAGTAAAGGTCCCTTCAATGATAGTTTTATGGTCTGCAGCAAAAAACAAAACTACCCAAACTGCAACAACCACTGGACTGGCAATCTACTGCCTGGTGTGCAATTCATATATATTGTAATGTACTGCTAAACATGGTAAGAACTGAAAAGATATGGCCTGTTTATAACTAGAAGACATGTCTACATTCAACTTATACACTCAATCTGATTTTCCTCTTCTTCTATTCTTCCCTACTTTGATTGCACATTTCTTCTCAAAAACTCACTGATTATTGATGGCAGCTGCAATAAATCACTTGTGTGACACTAAATGTACCTCAAAACAATTGTGGTTTTCTTGGATTTATAACATTTGACTTGATCTGACTATGAATTCATTATTTTCTCAACTCTTATCTTTTATTATCTATTTTTATTATATTCCTATTTTAAGCAACAAGTAACAGTTGGGCAAAAACAACCATCTCTAAAGAAAAAGAAATGATAACTGGGTGCCCTTTTAAGTTTAATGTACTCTAAACTCCAAAAATACCATCTGCCTTCTCACATCAACTCATAAATTATCCCCATTCAGGGAGACAGAGAGACGAAACCTTTTCTCCTGGATGTGGTTAGAATATGCCGAAGCTGAAGCAACCTGATATGTATGCACGAGTCATCTTATTCCACTGTATCATTCAGTAGCTATTTCTCTGATATTTTTATCTGCTTATCTGCCAAGATGTAGAATGCAGTTTAATTGTGGCTTTATAAGCTTGTGCAGCAATGTTATCTGTCATTTGAATAAATCTCTTCCATATGTAAATGTTCACACTCAAGGACACTAAAGGAAACGTTTGCATGGAAAAATAAGACAGGGAGTAACAAAGACGCCCCAACTTAACATTATGGCCCACAAACTATGACCAAGGAATTTAGTTACATTTAGTTACACATTTGGACTCAACCGACCTTGTGCTCAAGGCGAAGATGCTCCTCTAGCTGGCTCCGTCGACTGCTGTCATAATAGCAGAGCTGGCATTGGTAAGGCTTGATTTCAGCGTGCTTCTGCAGGTGCAGCTGCAGGGCCTGGTCACTGGAGCATGTGAAGGTGCATTTGTGGCAACGGAACACCAGGCCCTGAAGGTGGCGTGACAGCTTAGAGCGGCTCACCTCCAGTGGAGCCACACGCTCCTCTGATTGAGGAAAAGGAGAAGGATGTTGTGGATTATTAGTTTGGAGAGAGGGAAGGGAAACAAGAGGAGAGCAGGAGAAAGGTAAAGAAGAAGAGCATGAGAAAGTGAGAAGAGGAAGAGGAGATGTGTCACAAAGGCACACGTACTGTAGCTGTAGGAAACAAAGTAATCACAGAGGCTGTTACCATTTGGTGATTTTGTCATTTTCTCTGTTTCAACACAAACACTTCCTCTAGATAACTTATTAGCCACATAAAAACTACCCAAAAACGTTTTATCAAATTATCAAAGCAATTCCATCCCTCTGTGCTTGCGTTTAAAGGACCAGTGTGTAAGATTTAGTGGCATCTAGTGGTGAGATTGCAGATTGCAACCAAATGAATACACCTCCACTCCCCTATCCTCTTCAAAGTGTGTAGCAGAACCTACAGTGGTCGCGAAACTTGCAAAAATGTGAAAGGCCCTCTCTAGAGCCAATCTATAGTTTGTCCATTCTGGACTACCGTAGAAGCATGGTGGTGTCACATGGCGGCCCCCGTGGCAGAGGACCTACTCCCTATGTAGATATAAAAGGCTCATTTTAAGGTAACAAAAACACAACTATTCTTATTTTCAGGTGATTATACACTAATTAAGACATATTTATGAACATTATATTTAATTCTGTCACGTCCATTCCACTAGATGTCACTAAATCTTACCCACTGGTCCTTTAACCTTTCATTTTCATTTATGTTGAACTGTCTCTTATATGCAATGCCTTCATTAAATAGCATCACTTGCACACTAATTATATTACTCACAGTATGTGGTTATGCCGCGTTTATATAGTTCAAACTGTAATCTCAAGCAAATGAGAAAGAAAAACATTCTGCAATTTGTAATTCGTAGTCACAGAGATTATTCTGACAGATCATTTCTGACAGTGACAATATCTCCAGTCTAGTCTCTGGTATGTTCTTTATGCTAAGCTAAGGTAATGGTTGCTAGTTGTAAGCTTCCTATTTACCATATAGACATGATAGCAATATTGATCTTGTGCTTCCCAAAACTACTCATTTAAAATGTCCCTGGTTCCATTTTACATGGTGTATACCTCTGTGCAGGACAATGTGGTCAATCATATTGCTCTTGTGTTTGGTGTGGTAGAGGCAGAGAGGGCAGCGCAGGTCTTTTGGGAGGTCCTCAGGTATGTTGTTGTTGTGACCGGCCTCCACATGCATGGTGAAGGTATTCCTGAGAAAGATTCACACACAGAAAGAAGGTTTTAATACTGGTGAATACTCATGTACACAATTTTTTAGTCATTTTCATATTCAACTTGAAGCCTTTCCTTACTTGTAGCAGGTGAAAAAGGAGCAGTCTTTACACTTGAAGAGCTTCTTGCCACCATGGCGGTCTCTGTAGTGCCGGCGTAGGCTCTGCATGTATCCAGAGCTAAACTCACAGAACTCACAAGTGAGGATGCCGTCTGGTCGATTGTCAGCCACTGTGGAGCCACCAGGTGTTGAGCCGGAAGACATTTGACTGCGGGAGGCCAGCTGGTAATGACTAAGCTGCTGACGAACATCCGCTGGCTCCAGGTATGATGGGTCTGAGACAGGGGCAGAGAAAAAGGGAGAAACTTGATGTTAATTATACTATAACCAATAACGAATAATCGTCATTTTTTTAAGCAAAAGGCCCAAATATTTGCCACTTATAGCTTCTCAAATGTTATGATTTAATTCATTTCTCTGACATACATGTCAGTAAACCGAATATATTTAGGTTTTGGACTGTTGTTCGAAAAAAATAAGACATTTAAAGATATCACCTTTAAATTTGAGAAAGGATAACTGGCATTTTCACTACTTTCTGACATTTCGTAGACAATGCCATTAATCAATTAATATAGAAAATAATCAGCAAATTAATTGAAAATGAAATTAATCATTAGTTGCAGCCCTACACTAATTGCCAACCAACAACAATCAATGGACATTTAATACTGTTATTCCAATGCACAGGGAAGCTGTCAAGCTGATGAGGTTTTTGCACAGCAGGGTGGAATTTAATCCGCTTTATGTATCTTTATCCCTCTTCTATTACTGTTAATGACAGATGTCTGATTATTTCTTCAAAAAGAAAAAGAATTCATTCAACTGTGGTGGACAGCAGTTGTTCCTTTTCTCTCTAAAGAAGAAAGGACCATTGGAAATGTGGTTGTGGTCACACCAAACGTCCTCCACCACCCACTCACAGATACAGAAATGTAACTGTTACTGTCATCATTCGTCCATTGCCTCTTTCCCTCCTTATTCCCTCCTCATTCCCTCTCTAAAGAGTCTATAATATCAGTGAGCAAGCGCATCTTCTCGTCCTACTTTGAGCCTCCAACACATCAATAAATAAACCACAGTGACACTAATAGAATATCTATCCATGTGAAAAATGCCTCATTCAGCACTCGGAGTATATGAAAAAGTATAGAAGAAGAAAAAAAACAAAAACTTTTCTTTTCAACTTTAAAAAATGCTTGAGAGTCAATTTCTCACTTTTGCAGAAGAGGCAGAGGAATTCATATAAATCAAACAATGCCACAGCTGATTCATGCTTTTAATATCATCTCTGCGTTGTGGAAATGTATGAAGATGAGATAGTAAATTCTGTAGTACTGTGATGTTGCGTCTTCTGTAATGAATTGAGGGCCAAACAAATCTATTACCCTGCACAAAGTGAAAGGTAGAATACTTCTGTTAGGAGTTAAAGAAGACAGATGAACAGAGGAATGAGACCAGAAAGGATTTCAAAGGCCTTGGGTCATATTTTCATAGTTTTGGGCAGGTACAAGTATATTAAAAAAAGGCACGTATCATATAGCCAAACAATTTCCCAAGAATTCTCAGTTAACATCACTCCCAATAAGTAATATAGTAATATTTTCATAACAAGTTTCACTTCCAAAAGAGAACAAACTCTGTATTTTATAACTAAAGGTAGCTATATTGGCACAGTAGAGAGATATTCAATATTTCAGCTCTGTCTCAGTGCTTCATTTGTCTCGGTGGGACACAGCTGACAGTGGTGGTTGGTGCATTGAGGAATGCTGCCCTGCTTCAACTCCAGGGAAGATTCCACATCTCTGGCAGCAAGGTGACAGCTGCTGCCAAAAACAGTCTGCAACCTAAAGCGGCTGCACAGCCACTAAAACACCTAAAACTGGCATCACATCAAAGAGTTAACTGCTGCACCTGCAGTGACGGTGTCTGCTATGACTGAATATATTCCTAAATTCTTATATAATTCATCAAATCTGTGCACACAGCCGTTTTCAAGACCATGTAGTTCTATATGACACAGACTTGTTGGCCCCTGGCTGCTGATTTCCTAAATGTATTGCAAATCTAAATAATGTTACGTTTAAAAAAAACAAAAAAAAAACACTTTGGATGAAAAAGCCTGCCAGAAAAAGTAAGATGCCAAGTGTCTAAGGATTTTCCACAAAATATTAAATATAGTGATTTTATTTGACCTTGTGTATCTTCCCAATTATGTTTGAACTCCTAAGCATTAGGCACTATGTGTTAATAGGACTATCTCCCACACAGTTGTGCAAATATTGATGTAAACCTGTTAAAATTAAAGCAGAGACTTGGCACTTTATAATGTAGTATTCATTATTTTATTTCATATTCAGTGCGCTGAAGTGCAGTGCCTTAGGAACAACTGTCCAAATACTTAGTGTCTGGACTATTGATTATTATATGCTGAATATATATACATAAGAGTTGCAACATTTAGTCAATTAATGGATTAGTTGGTTGACAGAAAGTTGATCGGCAGCTACTCTGACAGTTCATTAGTCATACAACATAAATGCCTAACATTAGCCAGTTCCTGGTAAGTATTTGATGTTGTTCTCTGTCATATAATGATCTTTGAGTCGAAAAACAAGGTTGAATAAAACAAGATTTGAATAAATGTGCTGTGATGTGGGAAATTGTAACCAGCATTTTTAAAACTATTTTCTGATATTTTATTGACAAAATAAAATGAGAAAACATCTGGCATATGAATCTGTGAAGTAAATATATATTACCCTTACATAGATAATATGAAATATTTTGCTTTTTTCGTTTAATTGAAACATGTCAATTAAATCTCAAAATATAGAAATATCCTGCAAACCCATCTGTGTATCAAACCCTGACAAAGCTGAAGAACTCTGACTCAAGGATTCGGCCAAAATGCTGAATTAAGATTTTCCAAATCTGGCCAAACGAGTCTATCATATGATCTGTTGTCTGTCAAAATGATATTACGCATGATCTCATACCATCCGGGGTCATGGGAGTCTGCTCTGTGTTACCGGCCAGCCGGGAGGGCCTGAGGGTGCCATGAGCTGCCTGGGTAGCAGCCCGGAGTTTGGGGAGGGTCAGGCTCTCACCATGGTCTCTCAGAGAGTGCTCCTTCAGCTGGCTGATGGTCATAGAGGAGAAGGGGCAGGACAAGCACTTGTACATGTGCTGCTCACCTGAAGAAAAAACAATAATCGTAAGTCAACATAAATGATAATGATATTGTGCTTTATAACTGAGAACAGAACTGACTTGACACAAATTCAACTCAACCAACTCCTACTATGAAGCATTCAAAAGGAATATTAGATTAGGATTTGCAGAGACCTGTAAATGGTTGTAAATACTCATGATAATAATAAACACATTCTCCACCACAGTCAAAGCAATTCCTCTCTGAGCCGGTCCCTAACAAATACAGATGTGGCTGAAAATATTGGTACCCTTCCACCTTTCTTAAAAATTAAGTTGAAAGTATTAAGTTCAAACTATAAGTATCATTCTTTATTTCACTCTGAATATAATGGAAACTTTGACTTAACTTTTGATCTAAAACTTAACATATTATTTAATACAACACAACAAATGAAAATGGCTTGGCCAAAGAAAATCGGTACCCCTAACTTAATATTTTGTAGTACAGCCTTTGGAGGCAATAACCAAGTGCCTTCTGTAACTCTGACTAAGGTTTTTTCACTTCAAAACAGGCTTCTCCTGTAAATATAGGGTTGGTGTGATTTACAAAAAAACTCTAATTTTATTCAGTTTGGCATTTTTTGTGTCGCCCTCCTAGAAATGAGGGTCTTACTGGGTCTTCATGGAGCCCACTTCCAATGAGACAGCAATAGATGGTGTGACTTGAAACTACTGTACATTGAACTCGAAGATCAGCTTGAATCTGTTTGGAGGTTTTCCTTGGTTCTTCCTCGGTCATGCAAGCAATCCTTCTGTTCAATCTTGGGCCAATTTTCCTCTTACGACCACGTCCAGAGATGATAGCCTTAAGCTTCTTAATAATATTGGCAACAGGGGTCTCAGGAACATCATGCTCTTTGGAGATGGTCTTGTAACCTTTATGTTGAACATGCTTGGCTATTTCCTTTTTTTGTAATGTTTTCAGACCACTCTTTAGTTTTCATTGCATTTTTAATAAAATACAATTTGATTTCAACACTGTTTGGGGCGAATGGTGCATTATTTTAATAAAATGCAATATGCAAAATACCAATAATTTCAGCCACTTCTGTATTTCACTTTGTACTCACTTAGTGCTCCCTTTGGACTAATTAGTAAAACTTTGATGAAAAAAAAATCACATAGACATGTCCTGAGGTATCATACACATAGACATAAACTTATAAACAAATGCCTTAAGCCACATCTATACTGCAACCCTCCAACATATACATTACTTGTAATTTGGAAGTCAGTAAAAAAGTTAATGTATATTTATCCTAAAAAGCATCACATGTATGTACAGTATGTTAGAAACATTACTATGTCAATGTGAAACAATTATCATATTAACATTAAATGCCCTGAATGTAAACACAGCTATAGTCTCACAGTGCCAGAAGGAGGAGAGTCTGAAGAGGAGGCAAAATGTCAATGAGGAACTTTTTTCCACAATTAGCATGAGGCTTGTTAGTTAGTTCAACTGCTGGTTATTGTTTTTCAAAGGAAACGGCAAAGGGGAACTGACTTGACATTCATTGAGTGAGACTGACACAACATTAACGTTAACTGGAGTTTACAATGTTCCACACAAGGTTACAATCAGCTAATAGCAGATTCACAAATGCATGTTTTACATATGCTGACCAATTCTTCACTGATTCATGCTGCTATCGTATATGATTGCTGTATTGATGCAGCTGTGGCTACTGCATGTGTTTGGAATGTACCCGTGGAGGATTTATAGCAGTTTGCCTCTTGTTTCTGTTGAATATATTTACTTAATAACCTAATGCATGCAACATCCTCAGCAGTGCAGCCATCACAAAAAAAATCTGATCTGATTGTAGCATGTTTCATAAGGAAACCACTTCCTTATTTCACTGTTTCTGGTAAGATAATTGAGTAAGACGGCTCCTAGATGTGGATGTATAAATCCAAAGTATTTTTAGCCTGCTGGACTACAAGCAAGCACACAAAGCAAAATAAATAAACCACAGTGATGAAATGTAATTGTTTCCAAAATAATCAAACCCAGCTTTTCAAATCTAATCAACTCAAGAAGTAATTAACTGTTACTGCTGTTTCTTTTTGTTTTCCAATCAGACAGCCAGGAGGACTCAAATGCCTTTTGAAAATTGGCCTTTCTGGTTTGCCAAAGATTTCTTTGGTTTCTTTTTCTCTTGTATCCAATTGTCAGGTGGAGCTCTTTTGCATGTGCTTGAATGTGTATGTTGCTGGATCAATGACTGCTGTCTGGCTCTCTCATAATCAAAAATGAACATCTAATTAAAGACACCTGTGTGCCTTCACCTTTGTAGCACGCTGCAGGTTTCTCACCATATACTCAAATAGACAATATTAACAATATATTCACCTTATGTTGAAATCTGAATCCGAATATGATTATTTTGGATATGCTTAATTAAGGGTGTACCTAATGTGCTCAGTGAATGGTGAAGCTCTTCCTCAAGCTAATCTACTGGTTTCATTGTGCTGGATAAGCTAAATCAAGCACAGCTATGTAGAAGGTGATAAACAGGAGGCTGCTATTCTGACCTGAGAACACCTTGTTAGTCATGGATACAGCTGTGAGATGTGATTTTAATGTATAGTGTGTGTGTGTGTGTGTGTTTTTTACCTGTGTGTGCCTTATGCAGGTGGCTCTTCAAGCGACTCACGTAGGCAGATTTAAAGGGGCAGAGCTTGCACTTGAAGGGCTTGTGGTGCCCGTGGTGAGACTGCACATGTCTGTCCAGACTACACAGAACCAGAAGGGAGGATAGGAGATAAGAGGATAAAAGAAAAAAAAAACAGATGAAATGAGGACAAAAGGATAGCAGATAAAGTGAGAAAGTGACAGGAATAGAGTATGGGTAAGAAAGAGGGGAGAGAGCTCCACTCTACAGCATCCACTTTGATGATTTCAACGGCAGGGTTTTCAGCAGCATCTAAAGCGCTCAATTCTGTTTACCTCACAAACAACAGCCGCACATTTCCAATGACTACAGAACAAGGAGCCATGGGGTGAACTCATCTACCCACAATCCCCTGGTGGGAATGAGTGTGTGAGTGCCTGTGGGGACTGTGGCTGTGTTTTTAATGCCAGCCTCCTAGGTGGCATGGGAATGCGGCTTCTTTCTGGGTCAGGGCACATACAGTACAGAGGGATTACACCTGGGAGCTCAGAGGAGATGAGGACTCTCTCTTTCCCTCTCGCTCTGTGTCTCTGTGATGGATAAAACAAATCACACTATCAAAATGTCTGTCTCGCTGCTGCAATGTTTGTCTTACTCTCCTAGGAGGAAGTAAATCTTGGAGGAGATTGAGGATTCAAATGGGTTTGAGATAGGGTAAACAGAATAAGGTGTAAAACTGTGCTCTGTAGAAAATGACTTTAACATCGAGTTGATTTATAGAACAGCTGGTGTTAGACTAGTTTAAGATCAACTGCTACTAGGGCTACATATTTCACATACAAGGGTGCAGCTATATCGTGCACAGCCTTTTCAGACAGCAGCCATACAGATGTCAAAATAATGATTTTCAGGCATTAATCTGCTGCTAGATCATATAGGCTAAAGAGATAAAGACAACCTGAAATGTGCCAATATTCCAACAATCAGTACCACAACATACATGAAAAATAACATTCTGTTTTATATATTTTAACCTTGGGTAAAGGTGCTATATGCATCTATATAAAAGAATGAACTGCTGTGTTAAATTGTCTGTTATATTGACTCTTCCCTACTTACTTGTGTCTGAAGGGTGACACGAACTGGCAGTACTGGCAGCTGTATTTGTCCTCTCTATTAAAGAGCGCCATGGCTGAATGGCTCCTCTCATGGGATCTCAGTCCCTGCATGGACATGAAGACTCGGTCACACTGGGCGCATGGGTGGCCCCCTGCCGCTAGTCGCTGCTTCATTGGGCCCCCTGATGCCACAGCCCTTGCTGCAGCCACAAGGGCTGCTGCCCTTCCCTCAATGGCATCCATTACCGGTTCCAGTGTCTCCACGGCAACAGCAACATCACCAGAGCCTGGGGAAACCAAAGGTGGGCCCATCGTGGTAGCTGCTGGACTCTCGAGCTCATCGGCTTCAGCTGCTTCATCTCTCTCCAGGTCGCCGTTCGTTAGGCTCTCTGAAGGCAGGGTCAGTGGGACCTCACTGATTTCCTGCTGCAAAACAAAGAGAAGTCTCAGATGTTCAGTATTCTTTCAGTGCCTGTCTTTCAAAGCCTTGAGCGTCTGCTCACTTTAGTTATATGGAAGCACAACGCTGCAATGAAAATGTAACCCTTTATTTGGATAGTCCAATGTTGATACACAACCAACTACCAGATGTCAAAAATAGCTCTTCACTGAAGTATTACTTAAAGTCTGGCAGCTCTGAAGCTTTTACCCAGATTAATAGCATGTAAGGAATGGTCGAGCATCTGTTTAACACCTCTAATTCTGCCTACTGTATGCTGCATCAGTGCAATATTTTTCAGCTAGGTTTTTTACTTACAGCACCCTCTGTTCCTCACTCACCCTCTGTATTGCCAATTGACTACATTTATGCTCAAATGCTGAACGCTGGAAGATCAACATGTGGGTATATCATTGACCTGAAAGCCTTACATGCAAGACATTTTCCTGAAATAGTGGCCAGGAACACACAAAAAATGTTGCTTCAAATGCTTGAAGCTGCAGTGCAGGGTTGTATGAGGGTAAAATGAGAGTGTTTCTGGTCCAATAATGAATGACTGAAAAACATGGCTGAGTCAAGTCCAAAATGGGCAAGCCTTAACGCTAACCGTTAAGGCTTGCCGCAGCTCTAACCCTGACCTGAAAGTCTGCAGACTGCTGGTATTTACTACCAAATGGAATGTGACAGGAAAAGTCCAACCGCTTCAATCTGGTTGTGTTGCATATCAATCCCAAATCTACTTCACCTTTCATCAATTTCTCCGCCACAGAACTCTTAAGAATAAATTTAAATGCAATAACATTCTTATTAAAGCCAATCACAATATGCATCCAGTCCTACCTATTCCACAATCTATTTGGCTGCCAGACTTGTTTCACATGTAGCTGATGTTGATTATAGATCACACTGAAGAGCTAAAACAGCCGACCTTGCACATTCACCGCAAACAATGACACATACCAAAGTAAATGAATTACTTGCCTGCTTTTGTTTGATCGAATGGTGTACTATAAAGACAGACCATGAACTATTCATCACAACAGTTGTATGTTTAACCTCTTTTTCATTTCAATTTCTTGGCAACTTAGCAAAACAAAACTTCTCCATCTATTCCAATGTCCCTCATTTGCTGGCCGGATTCTGCAGTCATCACAAGTAGAGACAGACAATCACGATTTTTTTATTGCCTCGAGCAAGCTCATTCTTTCTGTGGAAGGACCTGACCCTGCACTTCATGCAGCCATAAATAAGATGTGGCATCCAGAGGCCCAACCTTGCCATCCAGTCTGCCCTGACTGCACTGTCAGCCTGTTCTTCATCCCACTGTATAAGAAACCGTTGCAGGTCTAGTATTGAAACTGTGCTCGCGATACTAAAAAAAAAAGCAACATTTATTTTTACTCTCTGCAAAGTGTTAAGCATACAGTATTTTCCCTCTGGTGGATGTAGTACATGGTCATGGTCATTGTGTTGGTTGATGTATCAATTTAACATGTCCAAGTGTATTGATCTTCAGAATTTTCCATACACTGAATATACTAAAAAGAGAACAGAAATACTCTACAGATGCCAGCTGCCAGACTGAAAACAGTACATCTTCACTGTATCACTCTCAGTGGCCTCAAACCATCTCATCTTAAATACATAAAAGACAGACTGACGGAAGAACCAGGCCTCCGTTTGGATGAGGCGTTGGATCCTTAGGCCTGTTCCCCTCACCGGCAGTCTCAGTGGAATACTAATGTTCAAATGGTTACCCACCACTGCCCTAAAAGTTATGGCTCACCACTCTGTCCTCCTCTCCTCCCCCCACCAAGTGCAATGGGACACCATTGCTTGTTTTCTCTGGGGGAAGCTGACAGACTATCTACCCAGAAGCCTCCATCAGTAACAAACAAAATGAGAAACAGAACCCAAGTCCAGTAAGACAGATTACTGCAGAGCTAGGAGGATAGGAGTAAAATTACCAGACTCAAGCACTGGGGACAGAAAAAGTAGGCCTTTCAA
This sequence comes from Scomber scombrus, assembly GCF_963691925.1. NCBI lineage: Eukaryota > Metazoa > Chordata > Actinopteri > Scombriformes > Scombridae > Scomber > Scomber scombrus. The sequence goes on from NC_084984.1 coordinate 12,399,914, forward strand.
ATATTGTTTAAGATGATATGATGATGAGTAAATAAAGTATACTGTTCTTTTGCTTTATAGGTCCAACAAGATTTGTGAATACATTTTGCAATTAATTGAACAACGAAATATTTCCTAAACAATGTAGTAATAAAATAATAGTAATTAATAACAGTACTGAATTCAATCTTTTTTTGTACAAATATCTGTTACATTTGGATAATGTAGTGAATCCTCAATCAATATATAAAAAAACTTGAGAAGAGATCTAACTCTGTTTACCTTGACATGTCCCTCTTTGACCTCTCCATACTGGACATGCTTCCTAAGGTGGTTGCAGATGGCTCGGAGGGTGGGGTGCACCTCTACACAGAAGTTGCATCTGAATCCTATGGGAGTTTTATTTACAGGGCTTTCCTGTTCACACAAAGAAAAATAACAAAAGAGCCTGTGTAATGCAGTTTTTCCCTCTTTTTGTTTGACATATTTTATAAATGTAAATAGAAATGATTTAAAACAAATGTGTTTATTTCAAATGATATTGTTTGCCTTTTAAATTGCTATAAAAATGTAGTTTACTTTTAGCTTATTGTCATTAAATAATTAATCAGCTGATGCGTTTGCCACAGTCAGAGGATAGGACTATCTCTTCTTCTATGAGGTAAACCTCATAGAAGAAGAGATAAATTATGAAACTAATTATCACACCTCATTGTAATCCACTGTTCCTGGTGACAGCAAAGAGGCAGATGGAAAGATATTATTGTATTTTTAATTATCTCTTCATTTCAGTGTTGGCAGTATTTGAATATTTAGGGTATAACTGCAATTATAATGTAGGTTTATAAAATCAAGCAATGAAAATTTAACAGTACTTTGAGAAATTATTTCTCTATGAGCTGTTTTCATAGATTTTATGATTTTTTGAAAAACATGAGTCTATGGCTTCCAGGAGTTATAGAACAGCTGTAGTATGATAGACAGTAGAAGCATTAGACTGTGGCATCAGATGATTTATAGTATGCTCTCACAGACATGAATGGTAATAGGAAAATAATTTTTTTATGGTTTTAGTGTTTGATTTAAAAGGTTTCGCTTTTAACTTCACTCACCTTTTCAGGTTTGGTCTCAGGTAGTTCTGCAGCTTTCTGTTTGCTGAGAAGCTGCCTCCTCCTCTCCTGCCTCATAGCCCTCTTCTGAAACTCCTCATTGTGGTTGAATAGATGTTTGGCCAGGACTGGAAGAGCCAGGAACTTGAGTTCACAATGAGAACACTGGTACAACTCAGAGTCCTCATCCTCGGGACCGGGAGACACGACAAAGTCCCTCTTCAAGTCATTGCTGTGATGGTCGTTGTAGTGCATAGATAGCAGCTCGCCTGTGCTAAAGGACAACCGGAAGCATTTTAGACACTTGAATGGCAGCCATTCAGCCTCTCTGTCCTGCTCGGGTTCAAGCGGCATCTCCAGCACTTCCTTGTCATCCTCTGCCATTGCACTGACAGCAACTTTCTCTGGTTCTTTGGCATAGATAACTGTAAAGTAGCGACCAAGCTTGCTAGCATGCTGCTTCTTGGGGAAGACACCTGGGTGGCGTTTAATGTAGTGTGAGACAATGCTCTTCCTGCTGAAGGCCTGGAAGGCGCAAAGAGAACACCTTCGTCTCTCCACGGCCAAACGCAAGTCTTCACTCATTTCTGAATTGTCTCCTTCAGATGGCGGGGGTGCCATCACTTTGTTGGGTTTCTCGGTCATAGTCTTGGAAGCAGCCAGACAATGGGTATAATAGGCATCAATATCATGCCGCTTCTGATAGTGTGCTGCCAGGCCTTTGCGTATAGGGTTTGTGTACGCGCACAGTGCACATTTGAAGACATTGTTTTTGCCCTCAGGCTGAGCACGGACATTGTTGTGCTTGATACGGTAGTGGCGAGCAATGCCTTTCCTGGTGGAGCAGAAGTATTTACAGAGCTGACACTTGAATACAGCATGTTTCTCTGTCTTATTGATGGGTAACTGAGAGAGAGCAAAGTCCAATTCACTGACCTCTTGGACTTTTGCTGCGCCTGATATATTACTGGCACTGCATTCGGCTACTGGCTCTGTGTCCTTACTGGAGGAGAAATTTGTCAGAGCAGGCGTGAAAATATCAGAGGCCGACTGATTGTGATATTTTTCATAATGGATTTTGAGTTTCTCCAGTGTCCCATGTGTGTATGGGCACATTTTGCATCTGTATGCACCGAAGCCCTGCCTTTGAGTTTTGCACTTGTCATCACCATCATTTATGTCACTGATTTCCTCAATATCATTAGCAAAGTCCTCTGCAGTGACTTTCACTAATGGGTGTCTTTTCTGATAGTGAGTGAGTACGCCATGGATACGTGAGTTTACATATGGACAGTGACGACATTTATACACAGAACTAGGGTTAATGTCTGCTTCCTGTGCAAAATCTGCAGCTTTTACTTTCATGCCTGGGTGTTTCTTTCCATAGTGAGTGAGGAGGCCATGGAGACTGTTGTACTCTGACAGACATACAGTACACTGATAAGGATTATTAGAGATGGAAAGACGGGGGTGGGTAGGATGGGTGTTGCTTTCTTGAGGTGGGGTGGCAATGACCAGAGCGCCATCATCTTCAATCGACTGGCAATTGAAAGATGCATGTTCATTGGCAACCTGCTGGTGGATCTTTTCAGCTGAGCCATTTCCTTTGATGATATCCAAAAGCACAGATTCATCCCCTTTAATGGCCCAAGGATGGACTGCCTGATAGTGACTGGTGATGTCCCATATTGTACAGGCCTCAAAAGCACAGTCTCTGCATTTGTAATGTTTAGTTTCCAGGTTGCCCCCTTGTTGGGTGGTCTCTGGCCCAGCCCATAGCTTGCTGGCCATGTACGTGTAATCGACATTGTGCTCAGGATGGCGTCTTTGGTAATGGAGCAGCAGGCCTTGGGGTTCAGCATGGGAGTAAATGCACCACTCACAGTGGTAGCCAGCCTCCAGAATGCCATCTTCATAAGCCCAGTGTAAAATGGTCATGGCTGTGGCTTTCACAGTGGGGTGCTCTTTCTTCAGATGCTTCTTCAGAGCATAGACATAGGGTGATGTGTAGGAACAGTGCCTGCACTTCAGGGAACGCAGGGGAGTAGCATTTTCAGAGTCTGTAGGGGCTGGCACCATTGCAGAAGAGACACTACTCGACTGAACCATCTGTGCACGCTCACGTTGACTCCGGACAACTGCAGTGTGACGACGTACAAGGTCAGCATTGGCCTTGGTTTCTCTATGCTTTTTCTGGTAATGAATAAGCACCCCTTTTACAGTGCGGTTTCCATAATCACAGTGCTGACAAAAGAACAGCTCGTCCTCGCCTTTCTCGCCATTTCCTGGTTTAGGGCTTGAGTTGTTAGAACCATCGTGACCATTATTTTGAAATTGCTTCAGAAACTGTTTGGGAGCTGCAATTTGCAATTCATCCATTAACTTCATCAAACCTGGGGTGGGGGCACCATGTTTAATATATTTTGCTGTCACTTTTACCTCTGGGTGTCTCTTTTGGTAATGGACCAACACACCAACAACAGACCTGTTGCTGTACACACAGTGTTTACAGTAGTACATTTCTTCATCTGATCCATACAGTGCTGCACTTGATTGTTTTGGAGGCGTAGCCATGTTGAGGTTAAATGAAGAGTTGGCAACAGGCTGTGACTGATCCACTGAGATAACCTTCATGGTCTTTTGAATACGGAAATAAGATGCCTTTTGCTCTGGGTGTTTCTTCTGGTAGTGGACCAAAACAGAGTGCATGTTCGGGCTTGCAAAAGAACAAACATCACAATCGTACACAACAACATTGGCACCCATTGCTTCTTTGAGGGAGTCTGTCTCAGCGCTGGCTTCAGGGGTCTTGGAGACTGTTTTCGGTCCTGGGCTTGAGGAGGACCTCGGAGTTGATGCGGCGTTAAAACTTTTGGGGCCAGAGTTTAATATTTCCCTCAGAGTTTGCGATTCACCGGTCTTGTGGGACTGCTCCACTACGTAGCTGGAGAAGATCATAGCATTGTTAATTTTTACTGTTGGATGCATTCTTTGGTAATGGGGCATTAGACTTCTGACATTGGGGCTTGTGTACGAACAAAAGCGGCACATGTATACCAGATTTGGTTGGTTGAAGTTGAGCACATTGCTTGCTTCAGGGTGGTGATCCATGTAGTGTTGGTGTAGATCGTTGTAATTTGTGTATTCAATGTAGCACTCCAAACAACGAAAGACTGCACTCTGGTCCTCCGGGTCCAGGATGTACTTAAAGCTGAACTTGATGTAAGGGTGCATCCTCTGGTAGTGGGTGCTGACGCTACGAGCCGACTTGTTGTGGTAATCACAGTGTTTACAGTAGAAACGTGTAGTTCCAGGTTCTTCTGAATATTCACTGTTCTCTTGGATAGCTTCCCTACTGTCACTTGGGTCAGCAGAGATGTTTTCACTATCATCTGAAAGAGTCAGTGATATGGGAATGTTTCTAGGTTTTGATTTGGGGTTGCTTTTCCTTTTCCCTATTCTGCCTCCCTCGTGAGAGATTGTTGATTCTCTTGCATGAAGCTGCTGTGTGTTGTAAGCAAAGACGGGGCTTTTGCTGTCATGGTTTCTGCTCACTTTATCAGCACTGGCATGATTTTCTCCTGCATCTTCATCATCCATGTCATCCAGATTTATGATCATGTCCTGTTGGCTTTGGCTAATCTTACTTTGAAGGTTACTGGCAATTTCATCAATTCTGGTTCTCTTCTTGACTGAGGACAAATCCAAAGGCAAGTCATTAATGGACTTCCTGGCTCTTTTCCCTGTTACTAAGGGCTTTTTGGTGGCAAGTCCTAAAATGGAAGTCTGGGTTTTTTGTAGAAAGATCGGAGAAGCATCCGCTTCAGCTTCCAGCTGGTCTGTCAGCTGACTTTCAAAGACAGTGGGATCTAGGTCATCACAGTAGGAATGCTTGTGCTGCTGGTGAACCCTCAGACCTTTCAGAGTGGTGGTAGAGAAGCTACAGAGTGTGCAGCGATGAGGGTTCTGCTGGTCGTTCAATGTGCTGGTTGTCTTTTTTCCATTGACTTTGGAACTTACATTACCCCCATTAACTGGCTCTGCAGCATTGTCATTCTGAGGTTCTGGACTATCACTTGTCAGGTCCATGGTCTCCAAATCTGAGGAACTGTGACTCTGTTTGTGTGTGCCTAGTTTAAGAGGGCTGGTGCAAATAAATGGGCATTCATCACATTTATACACTGTGGTTTTACCAGAAAGGTGAATGTTTTCAATGTGGCGGGAGATGCTTCGCCTGTGCATGGTGAGGAAGGAGCAAAACGGGCACTGAAAGCGGTTCATGTACTTCCTGAATGGTATTCCTTTAGTCTCCAGTAATTTATTATCCTCATCAGTCAAAAGCTGCTTTGCATCTGCTGACAGGGTTCCAGTATAGCTGGGATCATCTATATCACCCAACTCTTCTTCATCATCATCTTCCAAGCTGCTCCTAGAGTCTTCTTCATTGAGTAAGTTTGCATCCATCTCTATACCACTGTTGGAGACATCGGATGAAACAAACCTCTTGGACACAATGGAGGTACCTGTGCTGTTGGGTGTAACCTCACTAATCTGTGCGTATTGAAAAGATGAGATCTCTGCAACTGATTTCTCCAACGTGTTTTCTGGTGTTTTTCCACCTGACTCCTCATTTCCACAATCATCCGTGAAGCTTTTCTTTGATATAATCGGGCTTTGGGAAGAGGAGGGAGAATCTGGTTTGGGCGAGCTTGCACTGGCCTCCCCTTCCAGCTCCTCAATGGAAGAAACTATCTTGACTTTGTCACTGTGTTCCTTCACCACATGATTAGTCCAGTTGTCCTTCTGGTCAGTCTGATAGTCACACCATTCACAGGCGAACATTCCCTTCATGAGTCCACTGGCCGAGGCAGATTCCTCTCCGGTCTCAGCATATTCTGAAGCATCTCCAGCACCTTCTGAGCGAACTTTGTTATGATACATGATTTGGTGTTTTATTATCCTTGCTTTTCGTGGAGACCGGTATGTGCAATACTGACAGGAATACACCTTTGAATGGTCATTATGCATTATAACTGTATAGCTGGGCTGCTTTGCTGTCTGTGAGGAGATACGTTCCACTGAATCTTCCTCTACAACGTTATGCACCTTTTTGGTGTGATTTCTCAAGAATGACTTCGATCTAAAGTAACGGACACAGAACTTGCACTGGTAAAATGGCAGATGGGTTTCAGCTGTCTGCTTCTGTGACGTTTGATTGGAACCGTCAGTAGAGTTGGGGCCTAAAAAAAAGGAGAACATAAGTGAGACAAGTGCCTGAATATAATAAAACACTACCATTTAGCTTGTATTATGTCCACTTTCTTTTGTTTCTGTCAATAAAATGAGCTACATGTCAATGCATTTTTATGCTTAATAAAATATACAAGCATCCTACAACGTAGAGCTCTTTGAAACAGAAAAACAAGTGTTTCCTAATCCTCAACAAATTAACTGTAACATCTGAATTAATGTGGTAGGCAGGCATACTCATTCCAGCTTTAGGAGGCGTATAATCCTTGTCATCCTTATCCTCACATTCCTCCTCTTCCTCTTCATCTTCATCCTCGCCTTTCAACGAGTCAGACTCATCTGCATCTGCAGGCTGCAGGAAAACAGTGTGTACTTCCTGAATGTGGGTCTTCAAATCATCATATGACTCGGCACGGAAGTCACAGCCATCACACTGCAATACCTCCATCATTGAAATGGGGGAGCACTCCCTGGAAAATCAGGGAAACCTGCAAAGAAAAACAAAAAATCATTAGGTCAGACATACAGGATTTTCCAGGGAGTGTACAGCAGTATGCATGTCTAATTCAACTGGTTGTGACAGAAATTTTAAAAAAGAGAATCATTGGCTAAGCCCTGTTTACACTGCAAGTTCAGGGGGGGATTCCTATTACAACAAGACTCTCTTTATGTAGACTTTTAAAAAAGCTTAAACCTGAAGTCAGTTAAAAATTCAGAACAGTTAACATGTCCATAAAAATGAATTAGTGATAATCTAACATGATTACATGTATTTTCAATATAACAAGTGAGGCAATGGCCAGCCAAAGATATGACATTTTCAAATGCTCATGATGATATGTTTAAAACAATATCCTTGGGAAGCAGAGCCTTATTTGCGAGCTTCATGGAGTCTCTTCAAATTGCATTTGCAAGAATGTGCTACAAAATGGATGAAGCACATTGTTGCAAATGGAAAAAAGAATCTTGCAGCAATGAGATGGTAAAATATATATATATTTTTTTTAAATACGTTTTTTAATTTGCTGCAAAAAGTTGTGGGGATGAAAAATAAAAAATGATTAGAAGAACGCACATTTGTTTGTTTATGCCACAAACGTTTGTTGTCTCATTATGATGACAAACCACTTTGACAAAGAGTCACAAATTCACACAAAAACAACAGTATTTTCAATCTCTAATGGACTGGAGCTGTCAAAAAACTCTGATAGAGCGTCGCAAAGCATGTCGAAGAGGAAAATTCAGCAGACACTGATGGTACCCGGAATACTAAGAAGGTCCCATTTTTTAGCATAGCATCATTCCAAGAACAATGGAGGGACTGAGGAGGGATTATGGGCTGATTTGTCCCATTTTTATTACCTTGGGATAAGCAACAGCTGGAGAGCAGCTCCACAGCTCAGTATTTAGAGCAGACTATTCCATCAGATTGTATCAACCGCTCTGAAATAAGATTGAATGAATCAACTGAGAGATGAAGGCTTTATGTCTTTGAGTCTCTGCAGTTCAGAGTTGGCCAGAAAAATGGAAGCTGATGATGTGGCCGTCATTTCACAGCTCTTTCATCATGGCTTTCTAATCATGTGGTTTTGTACCTTACACTGGTTATGACAGGTGGTTTAAGGTCACAATTTACAACCGTGACGTTCAAATAAAAAACTAACCAATCATATTTTTTCACACCTTCTTTTGAACACATTAATGAGTAAATCAAAGCAGAAAATATAAAGCTACTCATTTCTGATAGCATATTATGTTTCCTTAGGACAACAGGTACATACAGCGGTGCACACAGTTGATTTGGAGGAAAAAATCATATTAACCAACACCACATGAAAACTTACTTTTCAGTGCAACAATAAAGGTGAATCATTACTTTAGTGAGACACCAAATTAAGTATGTGCCAGGTTTAATATAGTCTCACACAAAGAGAACAAATAGGCAGTGCCCAAACTGTAGGTGTAATAGTCAGAAAAACTGCATGTTAAAAGAATGAGGAAACTGCATCGATGAAAAGCAACATGGTTAAAGGAAAGCCAACAAATGGACATTTGAGGATTTTGTTGCCTGCCAGACTATGCCTCAATAAAAACTGTATATTTTGAGTTTAACAAAGCTGACATTTATAGTGCAACAAGGCTCCAATTTAGAATCTCTTCATATCTGAAACAAATGGAGATCCAACAAACTTGAGTGTATGTCATGGTATGGGTGGCTATGTCCTGGGACTCAGTAGGTCTGATGATTGCTTTCCATTGATGCATAATGGCCAACATTTACAGTATGAGGCCCAGTTTACAGGACCAGGTGCACCCTATGGTGCAAACACAGCTCCCTCATGATATTTCTGTATTTCAGGATCATTACTCAGACTGCTGAGTAAGATCAAGAGTGGTTTCATGATTACTATGAAGGAGTACTAGTTCCCTTTGCAGAACATTTCAGGGCTTTCATGATGGATTAAAGTTGTTCTGAATGCACATGGGGCCCTTCTCCTCATTACCTCCTTGAAATATTGCCAGGCGTTTTCTTTATTTTGTCCATCCCTGTATATCAATGTCAGTGGGACAAAAAAACTTGAAACACAAGACTAAAACAACAAAGAAGTGAACACATGGAGGGTTGTGTGCACACCACTGGATATACACCAACACACTGTGTACACTGTTTGTCAGTTTTGTTTCTAACTGTTAAAAATGGCCACAACCGAAGTTTGTGCAACAACTTTTTATATATTTTTCTTTTGTGCCAAACTGCACTGACAAAGTAATAAATGTTTCTGAGTGTTTTTAAAACATTTTTTTTATAGCTTGACTGTATGAGTAAACTGGAAAAATGAGAAAAGAAAAAACACTAGTCTATCCTCACATCCAAGGCAACTCATTTAAATCTAATTAAACGTAACTCATTTGAAATGGTAACACACTGAAGAGCACTTTCCAAACTAAAACTCACATTTTGTTGAGAGCTGAGAGCGAGCATTAATTTGTTTGTTCTATTAGGCAAAGATAAGAAATATTTTGCATGTATTCAAAGATGATTAATGTTTCACACTGCAGCATGACCCTCAGAGAATATTATTGTTCTTAATGGAAAAAGTCTACGTTATAATGTGACTAGAATGTGACTTAAACCACTCTTACTATAACCATAAGTGCTCTTTTATACTCTTGCTGAAATGCCAGAGTTATTAATAGATAATAAAATTCAATATTCCACTGTAGCTATAATTAATTGTTTAACACTGTCATATTATACTCCTTTAATTTGGGCATCCTAAAATGTGAGGGTAAAAAAGCATCCTAATTGCGTTATATTCATATCAGCAGTATTATTGAGCTGCTTTGTAGCAACAGTGACATAAGCACAGTTGTGGTATGTATTTGGGAATCATAATTTAGAGGATGGCAGATTTCAGCATTTAACCAGCCTGAAGTTGTATTCTACAAAGGCAGCCTCTCTATAGGCTTAAAAGACTCATGTAAAAATGACAGCACTTGTATTATGTAATTATTAAACATAATTTGGTTAAATCTATTCATTTAATATGAACTGAAACCTTATAGGCCTGCTCAATTTTTTCCATGGGCTTAATACATTTTCCTGTTTTTTGTTTTGTTTGATTTTTTAATAATAAAGATAAGGGAATTTATTGTTACATATAGTATACATAATATGACATTTGCTCTCATCCATTGTATTAGATTGTCTGATATTCTGTGTAGAGTGTGTAAATCTATCCACTATATAGTGCTCTCAAAAATTCCACAAAGCAACGTGTCACATTTTATAAATGCCAAAAATACTGTTGTGTGACTCTGCAGTGACTGTGATGAGTGATGACGCTTGATGATGATGACAAGTGAGTGTCCAAAATCTCATTATACTGCTCATTATAGAATTAACTATTGGGTGTCTTTTGGGAGCAGAGAATGAGTGAAAGTCTTGTATCAGCTTCTGAATGTATTAAGTGTGCCTCCAATTGTGAGATGTTGACATAGTCCTACCTAGTTAATATTTCAGAGATCAGCCAGTTTAATTTTGAAAAAATGAATTGTTTCAAGTTGTTAAAAGTGAAGCTCTCATGTAATTTATTTTTACTAGAAAATCCAATGAATGAAAGTTATGCAATACTGAAAACTGAAAAACTAGAAATTGGATCTTGTGTTACAAATTCCGCTTTGATTTTAGAAGAGGTACGAATAAAATACAGCTTTGATAACACTATCAAATTCAATCCACTGATCTAGATATTGAAACCAGGAAATTTCAAGTGAGATCCAGCCAGAGACAGTTGGGAATCCCGCCCTGCTTCCCACACCCAACTGGCCAGCCAGTGGAGAGCTCCATGTGAGCAGGCCAAGCTGCCAGTATGTCCCTGAGCAACCAGGGGATCCATTGTTGTACAGGGTCAGGTTACAGCCTCACCACGGGGCCCCACCCTGCTCTCTTGGCAGTTCACTGCTGTTTTGAACAAAGTTGCCTCCTAATGCCAGGTTCCTTGACATGGATATCAAGAGAATCCTTTCGGAGAAGGAGGGGAGAGGAATGCCTGGGGAGGGAGGGAAAAAAAGCCTCCTACACAACCACCATCTGCCTTAGAGTTGGCTGTGTCTTTTCAGTCAGTTCCTGCGCCACACCAAGTTAATGGGTGAGATTGTGTAACTGCTTTCATCCAGTCAGCTGGGGCTCTAACAGGCAGCGACTGAGCTGCTCAGATCCTCCTCTGAGCCGAGCATCAAGGGCAGCCATTTTAGGAGCTGACTATGTGCACTTAGGTGTTCAGCCAGCACACAACATGGACCCACAGATCTGATCCTCTTCCTCAAAGGCAGGCAGCCTGTCACTGGAGAGCTGCTGACAGAAATCTATCTGCCAGATGTACAGCGCTGTACCCAAGCCCTCTGTCCACACAGCTCAGCAGAAAACATCTCACACTCCTGCCAGCCTGATTTTGCCTAGTCCTTTTCATTTCTCAGGGACATTATCTCTCACATCAAGAGCTTTTCAGAGAAATTCTAGAAACCCCCATTCGGAGCGAGTGGCATGCACCGACGCTTTGTGGAAAAACCAGAAGAGAAATACAGCAAATGCGTTTGGTAAGAGCTGCCAGCAACGTTCCACAAGGGGGTCTAAAAATGTGAGGCATGCCTGAACTTCTTTATCTCAGAGTTCTGCAATCCTGAGCCCTGAGGAGAAGACGAGAAGGGACAGAGAGAAGCAGAGGGGGAGAGCAGGCCTGAAGGGGAAGGGTGGGAGGAGAAGGGGAGGCAGCGAGGGAGCATGACGGAGCCACCTGGAAGACCTTCAGTGGAAAGCAACAGAGGACAAAGCCATCAGACTGGGCTCCCCAGATTCCAAAGTCTACTGACATTTGTTAATCACCAACCGGTCTCTCTGCATCGGTGAGCTCTGCCAGCAGTCACACCCTCTACTCAAACTGGCTGACAGCAGCTGCTCTGTCTGAAAGAGGGCCTTTGAATAAGCCAGCATTAAGCTGATTAGGAGTACAGAGGTTTTGTCCTTAACTGTTGGTTAGTGCTACCATCTCATGCCGTCGGCGAGAGAAAAATCCACGGATGTGTTATATTATTGTATGGCTAGCATCCTGGCTACAGATAATTCATCGGGCATACAAGACAGGACATGCATCTCCTCAACCTGCACAGCCTCAATAATTAATGACCCATTGATTGAAAATGACAGCCTGCTTTTTAAAGGAAAAGTACAGTGGCAGTAGCAGCAGGTAGCCTGAGCCACGGAAATTGATTTTTGCCGAGATGAGATGACAACATCAGAGAAAAATCAATACATTTTTAGTTTCAAGACAGTCATAAAAAAAAGAGAGGAGTGCAAAGGTAACTGCAGAACACTTCAAATTCTGATCTCTTTCCCCGCAGTGTTCTCCAGGTTTGCTCAGACTAAAAGAAGAGAGCAAAAAGACAGCAGAGAAAGATCTCATTGTGCCTGCAGAAGAGCAGCAAACGTTGCGTCACAGGACCAGTGAGAATTTGGCCTCTTGCACAAACAGGAGATAGAGAGCTGGAGATCAAGATGGCTACTCCCATCCTCTGATGTCAGCAGCCTAGAGGACTCAACATACTAGATCTGATAGCTTGCTCAGCAGTTGCTCGTACACAAATAATTGCCTAATAAAATGCAATCCAATTTAAAAAAAACAAGACAGACAACAGCCTCAGAATGACCAAACAGTTGAAGCAACACCTCTTGAACATCGTCTCGACAAAAATAGAACATGAAAGCAAGTGCTGGGTTGTAAATCATTGCAGAGTTGTTCATTCTGTATTCATACTGCGAACCTGCTCTATATAGACATATATGGAGCTATATGAGACAAACCTTTACAGATAACATACAATTAATGTGTTATACTGTAAAGCAGCAAATGTATGATGAACCTTGGCACATGATCTTTCAATGCTCCATAAAACTAAAAAACTGAAAATGAAAACTTGATTATAATGTAATATTTATTGCTCAGAAAACCATGCAAATCTCTCACTAACTCTGCTCAAAGGCAACACGTATCAGACCTCACTACCACTGTAAATGTAACTTCATGTTGAGTTATCCAACCCAGAGAAGCTACGATTCAATGTTAATGGAACAGAGGAGCATGACAAATCTCTGGACAGCATCATACACTCGATAATGGTGGGTGACATTTTCTATCCATAGTAATATTGATCTTATGGCACGCAATGTCTGACGTTTGTGTTCTCAACACTTTTGTTTTGTCTTATTTTAATTTTAGCTCGTGCTGAGAAGCCAGGGAGACATTTTTTGACTGTGGTACACTTCACAACAGTTGACAGCCTCTGTGATGTATTTGGCTCAACTACGAGGCGTTTGCCATCACACCAGAAGAAAGATGTTGATAACAGGCACCAGGTTAACGTACAGTACGTCACAGATAAGATGTGGAACAAACAGTACTTGATGATTAATTGAATTAATCAGTGAAGGGATATTCGTCAGTTCACATGTTTTGGTGCATTTTCTTCATTGGATCACCTACTCTGATATTGTCTTTCCATGCTGTGTGTAAGCCTGCATCACACTTGTTGTTTTGAGTGTACTAAACACTGAACGGCACCAACCTGCTTTTCCTGAATGTGCCAAGTCTGCTGACGTGTCTCTGAATCTACGCAGTGCTCCTGTATGCAAAATAGCATTCAGTGAAAGTAATGAGATTCTATGAGATGTATCTTCAGATTTCAACAGAGAGAAAACCTGATTTAGAAAAAAAAAAATCAATACTAATTAGGGGTGTGATATTTCTTGTCTAAGTGAATTTTGTCTTGCGAAGCTAAAAAAAAAAGATGATCGGTTTTCTGTTGATCATTCGCACGTCATGTCTTTTTATAATGTCACGTGTGGATGATTAACCTTGTTACAGCTTCTACCTGCTGAGAAGATCTCAGTCAGAAGTATGAGATGAGGAGAGGAGCAGTGGTAAGTTAACCTCAGGTCTCTACACTGAAAGCCTGAGGTAGGAGGAGCAGGGAATCTAGCACAGCTATGGAAGCCTAATGATGCAAAAAGTAAAATGTCACGCTACCAAATTATAATACAACTTATATGTTGTTCTACTTGTGTATTCATGTGATACAGTATTTGTGCAATTTACTTTTATTTCTGTGTTTTTTTATTTGCAATATATTATAATTTTTGATAATTGGATTCTTTATTTAATTTATATTTATATATTAGAATTGTTTCTACTCTTTACAATTTACTTTTTAGTATTTCTTATTGTATCTAACTTTTGTATTTATGGTTGTTATTTCCATAAATACCAAAATTATCCATCTATAAAATATCCATACAGTGCTGCATACTGCATATGATAATTATATATTTAGAAAGTAGAAAAAAGTGATTCATTACAAGCTGATTAGTTCAAACATTTCAATTCAATTTCCATTTTGTGAATTTTAAATAAAAGAAAAATAATTTATTTCCTCATTGAAGTTTTCTTAAAAATATAGTTAATATCTTGTCTCGTCTCGATCTCGTGAACCCAATATCTCGTCTCGTCTCGTGAGCTGATTGTATTGTCACACCCCTAATACTTATAAAGTTTTTTATTTCTTTTCTGTTAATACATCAATGTTTTTGGTATCATTGGTACCATTTTTGTTAGGTAATTAAATGCATTTGAAAGGTTCTTAAAAGGTCAATTGTTATTTCCTTTTCAAAGGTAACTGACTTCCCTCGTATAGGAAAGGGAAGAAAATAGTGATGCAGGTACTTTCCCAGTTTGGAGAAGCAGACAAGGAGCACGGAAGCTAAGAGGTGTACTGCTGTGCACGGGGCCAACAGCAAAACATATCTTCGGCACCTTAAAAAGGCCAAACAAAAATCAGTTCTAAATATAAAATATTTCCACTATTTTACCTTTCCATGACACGGTCCTTTGCCTTGGCACTACATTTTCTCAACCGTAGAATTTCCGTATTCCTACGCATGCCACACACTGTATTACGCCACAAAACAGCTGTTTGAATAAGAAAATGCTGTTGCAACCTCATACAACCCCATTTCAAAAAATATAAACTATCCCTTTAAGAGCCTATCGTTTTGTCATGGTATGACATAAAGCAGCCTTTCAATAGCTTTGTATCTGAAAAGAAGGCTCAAATCAATCTCCTGAAATCCAGCATCTGCTGATGCAAGTATGAGCCAAGTCAAGCAGGAGCAAGAAATATTTATTTTGGCACCAAACCTTTAATCGTTCTCTTTACCAGATACGATTGAGAGGCGTTGAAATCAGAAAAACTCAAGTAAGGCTTTGATTTCAAAGCTGAGGCTTTTTTGCTCATCCTACACCTGGTGACTACAGCACTAGGTGTATCTGGATCAGTGTTTAGGGCCTTTTGATGATATAATTCACAATTATTCTGATTTACATAGATATTAAACCTGCAATTTAACAGTTTCTGTTGATCATCACACTTTGAAATGAAATGTGTCGTGAAAATGTGAGAAAAGAGCTCACCGTCAAGAGGGGTTATGATTAAAATCAAGTATTGATTTTAATATGATTTAATAAAAATGTTTTCACCAACGTTTTGATATGACTGAAAATACATCCATCTGAGCTGCCCCCCAGTGTGATGTCACAACTGGTCTCATACGCGGCTAGATGGTTGTACACATGTCAAGGTCAGCGATGCGTCAGCCAATCAGAATCATGAATAATGCATTTTCTAACATCCTGTTTCAAGACTAAAGCTGAATCTGTTAGTCTATTAAACGATTGTTTGTTTTTCAAACATAAATGCTAAATATGACCTTTGTTTCAACTTCTCAGTTGTGATGATGTTGGTCCAGCAAAACAACCAATTTGAAGTCACATTAGGCATTATTGTGATGGGCATTTCTAACTAATTTCTTTCATCAGTTTGATGAGAAAATGAGAAAATAATATATGAATAACACAGATAATCATTAAATGCAGCTGTGGACCAGATTTCTGTTTTTGTAACATTGAAACTGTGTTTTTCTGCCTGACCGCGCACACACACACACACACACACACACACACACACACACACACACACACAAAAGCTAATAAAAATACTAATAAAGTGGTTTCTTTGTGTATAAGGCTACTTGTCACAGGAAATATTTAGTTGTCCTGATCTTTAAAAAGGAAATAATAACATCCTGAGGGGAGTTCTAAATCTGTTCAAAGAAGACAATATGTGAGGCAAGACCTGACAGGATTTTAACTATGTTAGGCAAAAATCCTAAAAACAGGTCCAAACCACGCAGGCTTACTCAGATGGAACACAAAAACAGTTCAGACTCGGTGACTGCCGCTACCATCCAGGCGGCCCTGAGTTACAAATAGAGCCACCATAGACACTGACTGGAGGGTCAGTACAACTGAGTCACTCTTTCCACGTCTGTGGAGAATCTTAACACAGCACTTCTGTTCGAGCTGTGGCAAACTCACTCAAACTTGTTAACCGCAAATGAAGTTTGATCTGTCAGCTCTGTGCGTCAAAGTTCAGAGAAACTATAATTTTAAGATGTTCTTGATATCAATATCCATGGAAAATACTTCATATTATATCCTGTAAACATTCTATGAAGTTGCTTTGTGGTGTAAGTAAATTTAGTTTCCTTCATTATTGATTAATCTGATGATTATCTCCATTATCTGTTTCTTTTGTAAATATAATGCACATTATTAACCTGCAGGTGCAGACTCTGGCTGTGAATGATGTCACACAAGCAATATGGTAGCTCCCAGAAAGGAGATATTTTGGCTTCATTTTTGCATGGTGTCAAGAAGTGGAGACAATTGTCCATCTTTATATACAGTCTATGCCTCAGCCTTATTTGAGCAGTAGCTTATGATGGCTATTACTGAATCAGTTTGCTGACTGTGTGACTGCTATTATTTTTTATCATAATATGACATTGTTATGGGGCAAGATACATTTCTGATATAATTTTAGCCACATTCCTACTATATTATTTATAACTATGGCCCAGTCAAAGGGCAACCGGAAGACTAACGTTTGTACTATTGTACTGTCAGCAAACATGCACTCGTACAGTATGGGCATTTGTCTACAAACTCTTAGCCATGCATGCACAGCAATCATAAGCTATATGCACACAGTCAGGCAGCTCTGTCACCATCTCATCTACATGCAGAGGTCTAAATTCCAGTCAGTTGTCAACTAGTTTTGGATTTTTCATGGCCTTAGCCTTACCTGAAGGTCTTAAAACATACAAAAAGGCTGTGGCATCTGAATATAACACAGGATATTATTCCCTAAAAAGGATCTCCCAAGTACTTCTTTATACATGCTTTGGAAGTTATTTCAGTTCAGATTAGGAATGGTGCCCTCAAACACAAGCCAGCCAAAATAACAGCGTCTGGTTTGTAGCCATTCTTTGGCCTGCATGCACGCTGCTCTTGTTGGCTCACAGTTAGGCTTTTATCTGTCGGCACTGTAGCAGATAACAACACTGGTTCAAAAAAGAAAAGCTGGTCCGACCTGACTGACCTTCATATTCCAATACTGTGATGCCGCCTCATCCCTCCGCAGAAGCTAAATGTATTGACAGATACAACCGCCACACTGCATGGTAGTCTGTGTTAGTAAGCATGTAAAGAGGAGATACTGTGTGAGCAGTAGATGCTGTGTTTCACAAATGCTAATCATTTTCTGATTTTTTTCCATGAGAAGCAGATTGATGTAAACTTCTTTTTTACTCGGCCAGGTTTTCATGCAACACGGACAGATCAGATAATGGTGAAGATTGAGGAGAAAAGCTAACAAGTGAAGAGAAAAAAAGAGTGAAAAAATGAGCCAATGAGCCTCTGATTATGCACAGCAGTAGAGCAATCATTTTCATTATAAATCACTGTGTTGATTTTTTTTTTCTGTGAAATGTCTTAAATTAGTGACGAACGCCAATCACAGCTTCAAGGGATCGATGTGATGTCTTCAAATTGCATGTTTAGATCAACTAACAGTCTAAAACCCCAAAGATATTCATCATACAATGATGTTACAACAGAGAAAAGCTGCAAATCCTTATATCTGAGGACGTTATCCAGCAAATATTTGGCATTTTTAGTCATGCTAACACTGCAGCTTTTGGGATATTAGTTTCTCTGTCTGTTGGTTGGTCCAAACTGAAATATCTATATAGCCATCAGATGGACTGCAATTCAATTTGCATACATGGTGCCCAAAGGATGAGTCTTAATGACTTTGGTGATCCCCTTTGCATTTAGTGGCCACCATGAATCCAAAAATTGTGTTTGTTTTTTAGCAAAATATTTCTTTGTACTATAGTACTACTGTTGGATAGATTGCAGATAAATTTGGTTCATATATTCATGCCCCCATCATGTTGACTTTTAATAATTTGTGAATTTGTGGTGAAGCCTTGAATTCCTTTTGTGCCATCAACATGGTGAACAATATACCTGCATACTGTCAGCGTGTTAGCATTGCCACTGTAAGTTAGCATGCTGACATTAGCAATTAGCTCAAAGCACTGCTGGGCCCAAGCTCTGCCTCACATAATCATCAGCTGCTTGATAGTGACTTAAACAGATAATTGATCATAAAAAATATTGCAGGTTAATTTTCTGTTGATTGACTAATCAGTTAATTGACTAATAGTCTCAGCACTACACAAAAGTACTTAAAAGTCAGAGAAATAGAATGTAAATTAATACATAGTCTAGATAAATGGCCTTTTAAACATGTAATAACACTGATTTTTAAAAATCTAATTTCTACCATTTTATATAATTCAATGAAATATGTCAAAAATAAAAAGCCAACCTGCATTGCAATAACCTCTACTTTAACTATAGCAGTGGTCATTTTGGCCCTCCAATGCCTTGATTATTATATGTGAATATAAAAATGTAATAATATGTTAATGAAGGATTTTGACACTAGATTTAATCTAAAATACCATCCCCCACCAATCTGACAGAAAGATGACTTGTTACTCTAGACTTGATGAGCATATCTGTTTCATCACGACAGCATTTCAGCGCCTGCGTGATAAGAACAATAGTAAGCCGGACAGTAAGGTCACTCCTCCCTGCCTGTGATCAGAGCGCAGAGAGCTTCCTTAAATGATGTGATCATGTGGTGCTGCTCATTTGAGGAAGTCTGAATATACAGAGATGAGACATCGATCCCACCTGGCCGATCAATGGACCAGGCCTTCACAGACGAGATGTGAGGAATCAATAATGTTCAGTATGAACGTTTTGTCATAACATTCATCAGACATCTGCTGGAATGGAATGAGAGGGTTGCCAATGGCGTGAAACAGTACAGGAAAGAGCTGGAAATACAACAATAACGCAATCACACATCTCCCTGTAAACTTTTGGGATACATTTCAATAATTTGATTCTAACCATTTTAAACTTAAATGAAGCCCAAACCTTAAGGCTACTTCTCTGATGATAATAATTCATAAAAGGTTCTGTTTAAGTCTTTGAGGTCACAAAGATGAATAAAGACAGCAGATGTTGCAGCTTGATTAATCATCTTAAAAGCTAAATCACCAGCTATGCAGTTACACATTTGGATCATAGTAACTGAGGCCGTATCAAGTAAATAATGAATCAACCAACAGTGGATGGGCCAAAAGTCCAATACGTCTCTGAGAATGGTCAAAAACATCAACACTGACATAAGATACTATCAGCGACCTGACAAAAACCGCAGGCCTTAATCTGACAACAAATCTGTTTGAGGAAGCATATGGCATTCAAAAAAGTAGGTCAACCATTAACCAGCCAACACGGCCTTGACCATAAACATTCTTCCAGCCCTCCATCATAAATCCATCTGAAATAACTGATGTGAGGGGTAAAAAATAGTACTCTGCATTAAAGCAAGATTATGTAAAATTATGAAATGACAACAGATTTTTTGGTCACTTGGGGGGCAGCGGAAACAAGCTGTGAACACAACACTGACATATCATCACCTTTTAAGCTGATATGTTATGAACTTGGTAGCAAACAGCTGCTTATTTCCACATCCAGCAGTTACAGAGCAACATTATCCTTTATTTGGAGTCATGTTTCTGTCCACCTAGTGAATATAAGTCTAATATTCACTCTCTTTTATCTATTTTTTTTTTTTATCTCTATCAACTCCTGCGTGAAATATCTGGCTTTTCAGTCGCTAAGTGCTTCACTATGTTCACCAGCCAATCACTAATTGTGTCTGTTTGCAGTTTGGAGCTGAGCAGGTAGTGTACAGGGGTTTTTAGAGCTTTTTCCTCTAAAAACAACATTCCTATGAAGCAGTGAGAGTGAACCAAAAAACTTAAAGTCAGACAGCTTAACCATAGGCTAAAACTCTATATGAAGTTCCATAAAGCCGAGGGGAGCTGCAGTGTCGGCTGATAATTCCCTGTTGGTTCATCACTGCGATTGACGCCTTTGATATTACACTTTGTCATTTGATAGATTGTTATTGTGGAAAATATCAATTATAGCCACTTTAAAATAGATATTGTGCTGTAACTGAGACTAACAAGTCTGTTCTCTGACTTAATGACTCTTCTCCACTTGTTCTACTGTTCAATTACTATCATCCCAAAGTTGCCACTGTTCAGCAACAGTAGCATGAGGTCATTTAAAAGTTTAAAAAAGTGTGAAAACAATTAGGTAGGACTTCTCGGCTGGACTGCACTGGTTTCCCCCAGTATGTTAAGTCTTGTGTTACATTCTAAATTAATATACAGTATATTTTAATCAGAGTTTTAGAAAAATGTCTTCAGAATATTTTTCTAGTAGAACTATGATATACTTTCTTTTTCAGATCTGGTAAGTCTTCTGTTAGTTTTTGAATGCAATGTTTGATCTCTGCACATCTGTATTTAGGATATTTATTTGCAGCCACAATTAAAGATTAAACTTTTTTTTTCTTCCTTAGAGTAGAAATAGTTTCCTTGCGTCTGTTCTCTTCTCCGACTCTATCCTGCCTTGCAGCTGTGTAGCAGCCACCACTGTGTGCGTTACAGAAGCTAATGTCCTTAAGGTTATTACCTGTACTCGATGTGCAATTGCTCTATATTTTGGAATTGAAGATCAAAAACATTCAAACATGGCTTCATCAGGTCACAAGTTCCATTTCCTGTCATGGGAAAAATCTAAATCAGGAAGTGCTTTTTGGTAAGAACTCAAGTTGCTTGTCTAGCTCTCAGTTCAGCAGTGTGTAGAAAACATGAAACTCTTGCAAAGTGCATGTTGTGGACAGACTCTGCTATACAGTCCCTCAGCTATTTTTAGCTTGCTTTTGGCCTCTTGGTAGTTTTTCCTTTAGAGCTTCCTCTTTACATGACCGTCCATCACTGAAAGATGACCTGATTCAGATGAGGTCCTGATGGTGCCATAATTCCTCTAAGTCTTGAAGTCTGTCTCCACTATGTTCCAGAAAAGATGAAAGGGTCTTAAATCTGATTTAATGTCTAAAATCTGTCTTCTAATCTGAATCCTTCAGCAGTAACATCTCAAAAATGCTGTGCTGGCTCCTTCCTGACCATGCTCATCTCCGTACACTTTGACATTCACTGAGAATCTATGTTATTTGATCCAATTTCAATCAATACACTCAATTTAAGCAACATTATCTCACTTTAATTCAACTAATTAAATCCTAAGACAGCTACACCCCAAATGAACAAGTTATCCGCATTGTGCAACTGAAATGTTTACCTATTCTTAACTGAGAGGAAATACAAACATTAGCCTTTTGTGTTTAGCTTTCTTTCGCTGGTTATTCAAACTGAATGAAGGAGTAAAAAAACGCCTGGCTTTTCAGGAAACCAGCTCAGTAATAGCAGATCGTCTCAGAGGACTGGTAAATACAGGTGCAGAGCCTTTCAGACACTGCAATCCAGAGAGCTTTGCTGATCTGTCTGCAGCCTGACCTTGACTGGTGTCACATTCACAGGGCATAAAAAAGAAAACACCTCACCACAGCAGGCCCTGACCACCCTTAAGGATTCCTGGTAATGGAGAAGCTTGTGTTATGACCACCATCCTATTGAGATGACTGTATACAGGTTTAACAGAGTAAAATAGAGCAGGAGCTTAAGTGTTTCTTTTTATTGTTGTATTGCTGAACGTTAATAAAGTGAAAACTGGTTTACTTTCTGATATCACGTCAACATCTCACTCAACATTCAAAGCTACTGCATTAGATAGCGCGAACATGTGCCACCTTAGTAATAAAGGTTTGAGGTTTGGACGATTTTGATCTTTGGACCTGAAAGTATTCTGCTGACTGCGGCCTTCAAGAAAGTCCACACATCAAAAAGAGAGACAGAACGGCTGAAAGAGGAGAGCGAGGAATGCCATTAGCACGGCTCCAATACTATGCTAATCCCAGGAAGGGATGATAATTTTCTATTTTATGTCTGGGTCGTCCATACTGCAAGGTCAGACAGTGCCTGTGTCAGCCTGTCTCTCTCTGACAGATGGATACCTGACATCACCCACCCAGTCAGATACTAATATTAATACTTAATATCACTGCATTCACTCTCGTCTTTACAGCAGCTTTGTTTCTTTGCAACCCAAGACAATTTCCTTTTTCTCAATCAAAGACATCTGACTTGATAATTCCATGTTTTTCTCTGAAGCTGCACTGAAAAAAAAATGAAAGAAGCTGGCCATCATGGTACAAGTAACCTTGCTCCAAGGGTAGCCTTTGTGTTTAGCAAAGGGCTCAGATTGTTCCCTCTGAAAAAGGGGCTGCTGCAACACAGAACACTCACTAGCAACATTTGGCCTCTTTTGCACAGACAGAAGATAATGACCAAGCAGATTAGGAGGAGACAGGCATTAATGGCCATCTTCTGTGCAACTACTGTCTTTAAGGTTGTCATGGTGAGAACTTCCTGTTTAAATTTTTTAAAATAAAAAAAACACTACTCCATTCACAATGTAGCGCTCATGGTCTTTTACATCTCGTACATTTACGTTTTAATCGTAAGCCTTTAGGAGATATTTATGTGACCTTCAAGCCTGAAATTTTCACAAAGCAACAGAGGGCTGGTAAATCCCTCAGCTAAAGCCTGCTGGGTGTGAAGGTTAGATAATGAATACCCTCACTCTCTTCGTTCCTGTTAACAAAACCAAAAATGAACCTTTTCATCTTAGCCGATTTTTTTTTCTAGCCACTGCTCATCCTTTCAGAGCAAACAAAAAAAAGCACCAAATGAAAAATGCAGTTAATAACAGATATCAAACCCCAGGAAATCAAGTAGTTCAGAGAGGATAGGAGGTGGAAGGAAGCAGACATGCATGGCTTGAGTTCTCTAGAAGTCTCCTCCTCAACCTTCTTTTAGTTTAGTCACCTCACTTGGCTGCCCTCTCTCTCTCTCTCTCTCTCTCTCTCTCTCTCTCTCTCTCTCCCCCTCTCTCTCAGGGCTGACAGAATTATCTTCTGCATCAGAGCTGAGGCTGGGCCAACGCTCCACACAGAGGACTCCATTTCACACAGCAGCCCCACTGTGGCCAAGGAGACACAGCCAATCACGCTGGAGTATCAGTGGCATGGCCATCCACCATTTTGTGCTCCTCAAGGTCTTTGACTGTCCTGCTCAGCTGAGTGGAAGCTGCCTCTGCTCACTCGGCTATCTTGTTACACAGATGGAAGTGTTTAACTTTAAGAGCACAGACCTGAGCGAGCAGCTTCCCCTCCTGTCGGTTCCTCTGCAGACTGTCATGTCAGTCAGCAAAAGCAGAAGTGAGATGTGTGGTTTTTGTTCGCTGCAAAGATGGCCACCTAAAGTGCAGCTCTGTTGTTCTTCACAAGCCGAAGACAATGTCCTAAAGAGACCTGCCTCTAAAACACAGAGCTTTCAATCAGCCTGTCATACAAATGCAGAACTTTACTAGATATGTGCTAAGCTTCTGTCCATTACTTTAGAAATAAAGGCGACCCAACATGTTGTGAGGCAAAATCATTTTTTCTAGACTAAAAAGCATAAAAGATAAAACTTGGGGCAACCCTCAGCAACATGATTAAATATTCCATCCAAAAATGATTAAGTGCACAATTTAATTAATAGCCTGGGGCATGATTATTTTTACAATTTTATATGGGAAGGAATAGGTAGATATATTTGGTTTTCTCATGAGGGTTCTTCCCTTGAGCTTGAAAAGAAAAATTCTCCGAAAAAGAATCCTATCAAGCGCCGTACACAACACAAGTAGGCTACAGCGAAAAAAATACATTTATCTGCCACTGCAAACACTACACAATCATAGCCCAACATGTGAGGCTGACAATATGTTTCATTCAGATCTCCTAGAGTTGAGCCACACGGGTTCATTGGGCTACATAAACAACACCGAAGAGTCAGGCAAGTGAAGGATGTCCCAAGGACAGATTTTGGAGAGAAACCAGGAAGTGTTTTTCCACAAGGACAATTACTCCAGGAAACCTTACATTCCACGAAGCCTTGTAGTCCATCTCTCCAAGGAAACCATTTCCTGACTTAAATCAATCTGCTGCTGTCTTGATCCAGCAATTGAATAAATTATGTTATTTGTATGATGTGACTTTAATATGAATTCTTTCTCACTATGAGTAAAACCATCTTCCAATCAATCAAAAGTCTAAAACTCTTTATTTCATTCCAGCTTTCCTTTTGTTTTTTTTCTTCAGTGGTATCTAACTTCACCAATTCAACAAAAAAATGACTACAAGAAACAACTGTGAGATGCACAGAGGGGTTTCTTGTAAGTGGTGCTCGGTGGACAACTGCCAGAAAACACTGCAATGCTGACTTCCTTGTAAGCCTGACATGGCAGTTACTACAGTTACAGGGAGTGGGTGAGGTTACAAACTAGTCAGGATGGAGTATTTCAGAGTGACCAAAAGAGGCCACAGGAAGCAATAAAAAAGAGCTAAAAACTCAACCTCAGTATGGTTTAAACGCAAAAAAAAACAAATAAAGACTGCTTTGGCAACCTTTAAAAAGCTACCAGCAACTTTATCTAAGAGGAGAAGTGAGGTTCCTCTCCAGGTTTACCAAACCAACCTCCTGAGGCAACTCAACAGGTTTGAGAAGGAAAGATGAGAGACCCATCAATATTAACTTACCACTGAGCCCTCCTTTCCAAGCTCTTAAATATTTAATCGTCCTTGGACAGCTCTGTTGCTTCGTAGGCCGAGCCAGTGGATCCCTTCTACAAGACCACTCCTGTTCCTGCTCAATGAAGGCCTTGTCCAGTGGCACCACACTGCCCAAGGAACGGGCGTCTCCAAAGAATTCAGGATTTTTTCCACCACAGGCAGCTTTAGGCTGACAGGCTTGCTTCACTGTGTCTTATTAGAGAAGGGCATAAATCCTGAATTTAGTCTGGAAACCTGAGTACGCCTTGTAGATGGCTTAATTTATCTCGCTGGGCAAGCTGTCTCATCAGCACAGCCACTGTATTCACTTTTTGTTAAACTGGGTCCCTACATGCTTAATATATATATATATATATATATACATATACATATACACATGCTGAAAGGACTAGCAAGAAAAATAGGAACAACTGCAAGCTATACTGACCATTTTTTCCAGTAGGGGAGAGGCAATGTTAAACTGTTGATCTTCTGATAGAAAGCAGAGACGAAGAACCAGTTTTGCAGCAGTGTAACGTGGCAACTGACAACAGAAACTGGAATGACACCTCTAGCACGCTACTTCCTTGTTCCATTTAAACCCTGACATGATGTTGCTTTTTAGTTTTTCAGATAGGCCTATACTTAGTTAGATAGTATTAAATTATTCAGTGGATCCTGGCAGGTTTGAACTGTCACGCTTTCATATTTGACACAATTAAAATATGTAAGGAAGAAATTTGTTTGTGGAGTGAGGAAGGTTAGTTAAAGCACAGCAGAAGACAGCAAGGTTTTTGCTGTTGCTGTAATGTCTACCGTGTTTTGGATGTGGGGGCCTGTGTTTTTCAGCACACTTAGAAGAGTAGCAGCAGGGCCAAGCGGCATCTCTTGAGCCATGCATCATGTCAAGAAAGCACTCACTGGAGCGTTTCAATTTGCTTTTGTGCGTCTCCCTAGCCTTCTACACTGCCCCAGGTAGAGAAGAATGGAGGAGTGCATCACCCAATGTGAGTGAGTGAGTGAATGAGAGAGAGGGAGGGAGAGCAGTTGTGTGTGTGTGTGTGTGTGTGTGTGTGTGTGTGTGTGTGTGTGTGTGTGTGTGTGTGTGGGTGTGTGTGTGTGTGTGTGTGTGGGTGTGTGTGTGTGTGTGTGTGTGTGTGTGTGCAAGAGATGCAGAAAGAGTATCAGAGTGAGTGATGAGCTTCACAACCACTTCCTTCCAGCATTCAAACCATCACTGAAGTCACTCTTGTTTAATCCGCTGTCCTCAGTGTCGAGCTTTTTTAGCGTAATCCTGAAATACCTTGCTAAAATCCAGTTATGTAATTTTTTCCCCCAAAAGTATCTACCATAGTTCAGTTCTACCAGGTCACCTTGAATCTGAACTGCAATAACAAAGCTTTAAATCTAATATTTTCACGAAGGTGAAGTTCAACTAGTTTGATACAAACATTCAGTCACAGATCTGGACCATGAACAATTAAACCTATAAACTGGTATGTTGCAAGGTTATATGACATCCATTGAATATTTCAATGCTGTGTAAATATGTTACAAATAGAGCATGTTTAGTGTGTATGTTCGGAAATGTGTAGCAGGGCCAGCCAAACTCGTTACAGGGGCCCGGTGCAACAATGAGCTATGGGCTCCTGTTGTGCACTCCCTTCAGAAACACTTCTTCATTGCATTTTTACCTGCATTTTTGAGTCCCATAAAAAAAGATTATTTCTATAGTGTATGTCACTAAGTTAGTTTGTGATAAACTGATTAACACAAGTTTGTTTAAAGATATGCAACATGTAAGCATAATATTGACTGAAATAATGAAAAGATTAAAGAATTCACTTTGACAAAAGGCCCCTCTATAAGACATGGTGTCAAGATTGTGTTAAAATGCAGGCACTACCTTAGGATCTTGAGCATATTAACAGACAAATGTGTTATTAACCAACCCTGAAAATAAAGGCCCCCTGGTCAGTTTCCCACATTGTAATTCAGCCTTGGTTAGAGGATACAGGAATTAGTATTTGAGTCTTCACAACTAAGGCAAACTGCTAGAAACGCCATCTCTGCCACATCAAAAACAAACAGCCCTGATGTACACAACATTATCTGCTGAGTTGAACCTAAAACCTGAGCATGCAGATAACCTCCTGGAACAGCATGAACAAGCTTCACAATGCGGAAGAGACCAGAATGTTTTGCAGACGTATGAAAGTTACTACAGGAACTCTAAGTACAAAGAGAAAGCACACAGTGTCGGTGTCTGAGCAGACTCAGAGCTCTTCAGAAAAAAAAAGAAACTATCACAATCGCATCAAGAGTTAAATCACTGGGCTCATTTACAGAACATCCACCATCCCTCAGACTATACATTGCACCCGTCTGTGAGACAAATGTGTCGACCGCAGCAGATTCCTGCCTGGCCGTCCTCTATCAGCTCCTCCTTGAGAACCTGTTTGCCCTGCGACGCCGGGGAGAAGGAGCATCGCCACCATTTTGATTGCTCTTCTCAGCCCCAGCATTGTCGCAGCACAGTGTGTCAAGCTCACAGTCTCCTTGTCAGCAAGATTTCACACAGTGGCCGGGGGAACTGCAGAGCGTAGCACAGCACACGCACACACAAAGCAATTGTCACACACACACGCAGAAAACACACTACAGCTTGCACACACACCTCCTTCACTCTCCTGACATGCTGGTCAACTGACACCTTTAGGATATAATGTGTGAAAAG
The DNA here is from genome assembly GCF_963691925.1 of Scomber scombrus. Lineage (NCBI taxonomy): Eukaryota > Metazoa > Chordata > Actinopteri > Scombriformes > Scombridae > Scomber > Scomber scombrus. The sequence goes on from NC_084984.1 coordinate 12,427,658, forward strand.
TCACCTAAGGCTGTGCAATGGGCGCAAGAGTGAATTACAACATATAGTCTGTTAATAAATGACCAACAACATAATCCAACAGTCCAGATAACTTTTTTAACTAATTCAATATGCCTGAAACACACTGATAAATGAGTAAAATCTTAAAACAACAGGCACGTGTGTGTCACCCAATAAACAGAGGGCAGTCTATTAGCTGTTCTACAAATGAGTCTATAAATTATAAGTAAGACTATAAACTGAACTTTACTTTCTCATTTAAAGCTGTCGCTTAATGTAAAGCTGACAAGAAACTGAACTCGTATTCAACCAAAAATTCACAAACCACAAAGCAGAGAATCATCTTGAGAACTTCCTTATAGAAACTTCACTCTCTCACACACACACACCTGCACACAGAAGACAGAGTGTGTGTGTGAGTGCGTGTGTGTAGTTTTGAGACCACTCTGTTGAACATTAACTACCTGGATGGTCAAAAACACTTCATTATTCAAAGCATTAAAATTCCTGTCTCATCCACGTGTCCCTCAGCCATCGCAATCTCAAACGCACACAGTCCCAAAAAAAAGTATCAGGCAAAAGCTTTTTTTTTTAAAAATCCAAATATTTAAAAGTCAAATGATGTTGAAATTATTTAAATGAAAGCAGCAAGTTCATAGAGTTAAAAGGGAGAAAAAAGGAGAAAAAGAAAGAAGTTAACCTTGAGAGCCTCACTAAATGATCTATCCTCACTTTTCAGAGTTCTTCTGCTTCCTCTAGCTGACCAACTTCCGAGCTAAAAAAGGCTGAAAAAGAGCAGCAGCAGAAGAAGAAGAAGAACAAGAAGAAGAAGAACAAGAAGAAGAAGAAGAAGAAGAGGTTTTTGGTCGATCATTAGAACACAACCTTTGTTCTGGCGTGAGAGATCCTGTCTATCTGACTCCAGGGCTCTCCTTGGAGACTCATCTGCTTTCCTCCATTTTATGGTGAAGCCCTACAAGTCTGTGACATACCTGACTTGAGAGCAGAGCAGTGACAGCAGAACATGCATCCAAACAGTGCGGGGGGGGCAAGCGGGGTAACAATGTAGCAATAAGCACCAAGAACAAAAACAAAACACTAAGATAGATACAAATATAATAGCCATACATTGCGCTTACATTCATTACCACTGCCATCAAAGTGATATCTAGCTCCAACCCTGTGGAGAACAGACTCAAAATCGCCACCAGATTTTTTAAAATTGAGAGGAGGAGGAGGAGAAGAAGGAGGAGAAGAGAGGGGGGGGGGGGGGGGGGGGGGGACACATATAGCCTCTTCACACTGGACATGGCTTTCATGGTGAGTGTGTGTGTGTGTGTGTGTGTGTGTGTGTGTGTGTGTGTGTGTGTGTGTGTGTGTGTGTGTGTGTGTGTGTGCGTGTGCGTGTGTGACTGGACCAGCGGCTATGCCAGCTCCTCTGTGTCGCTAATGGAGGCTGGTTGGAGAGAAGGAGAGCAATCCGTGCAATGGCTTCTCCATGAAGCTAACGCGCAACAACACGCACGGCCGGAGAGGGGGGACGCACAGCCGGGGCCAATAATTCCCCTGACCAGACATGTCAGAATAACAAAACACTCCGCTGAAACACGCAGGCGAGCCTCTCTTACCACCGCCGCGTCCATTTCCTTGTGTCACTTTGACAACAAACCGAAAGGCGACATAGCGAGGAAGCACTAGGTTGGTTAGGATATTAACTGGGAAGCGAGAAGACCCACTTGACTTTGGCTGCATGAGTGCCAGCCGGAGCGCCCACCCGACTAAAATTCTCGCCCCGGCTTCCTCTCCCAAGTCGGCTGGACCTGGACTAAATGGAGAAACGGGGGGGTGATCAGCTCTTTCCAGGGCATTCACGAGGCGCATATCCCATGATCTACCATACCGACGTTCTCGCAGACCTTGAAAGCTCAGCCGAAATCTTGGCGAAACTGGAAATATAGTGCAAGAGGGAAAAAACTCACTGGTACAATCTTCTCCTCAAGCGATCCTCCCAAAAGTTGTCCTCGTATTTCATGCGTGCGCCCGGTCGGTCTAATGGATGATCGCCATCTTTCCTGCTTCTCCTTTGCTGCAGCTGCAGATGACCTGAGATCCGTCTGTCTCTGAATAATGAGCAACCACACAGACAAGGAAGACAATCTGCAAAGCAGGCTACACAAAGAAGTTTGGGAGACTAGCAAGCACCAGAGGGTGCACAAGAGTTTACGACGAGACGAGGGAGCATCAGCAGGATGGACAACGTCTATGTCTGAGAAGCTCATCCTTCATCTAGACTGAAGTCAGATAGCCTGCAAAGCTTTACCAAGCGGCTCAGACCACCACCAGATACATGCGGGCACCGTGAATATTATATAGGCTTTCCATACTGTGTCTGCCACGTCATGGGGTTATCTGCAGTTCACTTTGAGGGTGATGATGCTGCTTCACGCTTCCACCAGACAGACAACAAGACTGTCACATAGATAGATAGATAGATAGATAGATAGATAGATAGATATTTAGATAGATACATATTAACACATATAGTGCAAACCCCAAGTAAAACAAATACATGTATTAAAATATGTTTAAAATAAAATATATAAACATAATGTTTTTTGTTTTTTTTAAATCACCAGTCCCTTTCAGCACTTTATATATAAAACTGCCCCCCTCCACTGATATGGCAAACAAAAGCAAATAAAAACAATACATATTTTACATGTGTGTTAATTCACTTTGTCCCCCATTCAGAAAAAATAAAAAATCATTTAAAAAAGCATGGCTGATGTGTTACAGTGGGCACGGTGATGCTGCTGCTGCTCTGTCCACCAGCTGCTAACAAAGAGGGAGTCCAAGACAAAAGGTGCAGGGTCCTGCTCAGATGTATGTCAGTGTGAGGATGGGTGGTGGGTGGATGATGGGCGGGTGGGGGTTAAGCAGCAAGAAGGGGCACACATGGGAGGGTGGGCAGTGAGGAGAAGAGTCAACCTTTGCACGATTGATCTGAGAACATTAATCTGCCTCGACGGCTTTTGTTGAGAAGAATTTGACATTTCATGTATTTAGGTTATTTATACAATTTAAATGTTCTTGTCATATTTTCTGCTGTGTAATATATTTTTTAATATGACAGCAGTTCCTTGATAAATGAGTTTTATGTCAGAGCACTTAATTAAATATCTTAAGAGTTCAGATTTGAATGCATTGCATCATGTAAAGCTAACTTTTTTCTATAGCTGACGTTAGTTGATCTTTAATTCTCACGGCTGAATTAAACATTCATTATATGCTCAGACTAAAGCTTCATTTTACTGAAAATTATCCAGCCTTGCACATTTTTTGTCTTGCAGAATTAAGTGAAATTATCAAAGTTATTTTATAACTACATACACATTTGAATATGTTTCATTATATTTATTTAAGTCATTATATTTAACTGAACCATGTTTATTTTAAAATACTTGTTCACAGTCATTACTGTGCTCTGGATGATGCTCACAGTTTATGCGAGTGAGACACATTGTGTTTTTCTTTTGTCTTTTTCAGACAGTAGATGTAAACGACATCTGTCCTGATTTATTCACACAAAAGCATGTGTTGTTAACAGTTCTCTACCGACTTTTTAAAAAAATGAAACAGTGGGGTTTTATTCATACCCAAAAAAAAAATGGTTTGAATCCCAGAAACTTTTTTTTTCTGCACGTCTGTCTGTGACATTCAAACACCTGAAAAACCTCCACCGTCACACATCTTCTGAGCAGGCTTGCTAGTGATTGTTCTCTGGTTTACAGGCAGAGACACAGAGAGGAATTAAATTTGTGTAAGATACAGACATAGTTAATCACGTTTGACAAGTGTTGGTGTTGCCTCTTGCGAGCTTCGGTCATGAATTATGGATTGTGGAATACCTATATTTTTTGTGAAATTTAATAGAAAGCTTCATATTGAAAGTGATAGCCAGTCACTTTTTGTATCAACAAACTGTTCATCAGTGTTAATACTGAGCTAGATTCTCCACAGTGCTGTTAAACAGTGTGATGTAAACATTGTCTAAACTATGTGACACATTGGGAGCTGAGTCGTGTAAGAATATGAAATACATAATGTGCTGTTAAGCATAAGGTGGCAGATGGAAACAGGAATGAGCCTATTTTAATGCACTTCCATAGTGCCAGTTTTCCTGTTGTAGTGACGTACATAGCCCCATGTATGTCCCAAACACTGTGGCAAATGATCACTTGGCCCAAAAGTGACTTCCTCCTCCTTCAGGGTTGCCTCAGATACCCTGTTGTTAATTCATGCTTTTTTGAACTCAAAGAAAATGCAAAAAGTGCCAAAAAATACCAGTAATATTTATGATTTTTTTTTTGATGTCTCAACAGATCTTTGCAGGAATGTCTCCAGAGGAGCAATGTGTGAAATACACACACCCAAACAGACACACACATACACACAGTGTTGACAGTGCATCCTGTGGGTGCCAGGTAGCAGCCGGGGTTTATCATGCTGCTTAGACATATGGCTGCTGCGGCAAATCTGATTAATATGGGACGGCCAGGAGTCCAGCGTTACAGTGTAGGACAGACTGCTTGAGGACAACCCCACCGCTCCAACCTCCCCCGCTCACTATGCCAGGCCTCCATCCAGCACAGCACAGCTAAAAACAGACCAGTCGTCAGGGATTCAGATGGTCTAAGCGGTTGGGGAGCTGGTGGAGAGGGGGTGCTGTACAGATTTAGAAGGTGGCCAATGACTTTTTGGACACATTAAAATGAACGTATCACCATTTTAATGGAGAAGTCTCATTGCTAATGAAAAACAAGCATCCTCATTTAAGTACTTCTTTAGGTTTTTTCAAATAAACACATTTCAATTTTCATGGCTGAGTTTTATTGTCATTATGCGTAACGATGAAATGCAGTTCCCTCCGCACTTCACACACAGAAAAAACAAACAATAACACATTTTAAATTAGAGTATAATAAGACAATAAAACTGGCAATAAACTATAAGTATATATAAAAAAACAAAATGAAAGAAAATGAAAACTTATATTGACAGGGAAAATACTGTTTTATGAATAGTATATGCAGACTATAAACTATACTAATACTGGGTAGAGCCTCCCTTTGCTCTCAAAACACCTTCAATTCTTTGTAACATGGAGTCCACAAGATGTTGGAAACATTACTTCAAGAGTTGAGATGTGATGCAATCGTGTCAACATGTTGACACGATTGCATCACATAATTTCTGCAGATTTGTCAGCTGCATGTTCATGTTGCGAATCTCCTGTTCTAAAACATCCTGAAGGCGGTGTATTGGATTCAGATCTGGTGGCTTGGGAGGCCACTGAAGTAACTGTCATGTTCATGAAACTAGTTTGAGATTACTTTTGCTTTGTGACATGATGCATTATCAATGCTAGAAACAGACATTAGAAGATGGGTAAATTGAAGCCATAATGCGATGCACATGGTCAGCAACAATACTCAGATATGGTATTCAAATGATGATTGATTGTTATTAAGGAGCTCAAAATGTGCCAAACTGTTTTGGTGAGCCTGTTCCCACTGCAGCCTGCAGATTTTCTGTTCTTGGCTGACAGAAGTGAAACCTGCTGTGGTCTTTTGCTTTTGTAGCCCATCCATTTGACGTGAACATTGACTGAGACTCCGCGCCTGTATCTGCATGATTTTATGCATTGTACTGATGCCACATAATTGGCTGATTGGATAATTGCATGAGTAAGCAGGTGTACAGCTGTTTCTAATAAAGTGCTCAGTGAGTGTATATAATATAAACTGCCCTACAAACAAAGTGTGGATGTAATATGCAAGTTACTGTGCAAAAAGACCTGAGGTTATTGAGCTAATATGCATAAAAAGAAACAAAAATATCAGAATTGTTCAATGTAAATTTTAGCTTTTGACTGGCTGTTCTGCAGACTCTCCAGTGTGCTGTTGAGAACCCAAATGTGCTCCTTGAAAAGTTCCCAAGATGGGAATTGAGACACAGTGGAGTCCTGTATGGGTCAGCAAACATTAGATGAGGTCTGATCTGTGTGCTTGTGGAGAGGAAACACAAGATACAAGGAGATAAAATGATTGCTGCTGTGATAATGGGAGTTTTCATGGACAACTATCTTCAACTACAAGTTTGACAATGGTTCAGGTTTTGTCTTCTTTAACCCCTTTGACTTCAAACCCCCCACCCCCAACCCCACAAAACACAGACAAGCAAATGCAGACACATTGAAAACATATTGTATGTGGTTTTTAGATTTTTTTTGTGAGACAGACAGTCGAATGAAGGGTTTCTTCAAATAAAGAAAGATTTTGACATGTCTACGCAATTTAAATTCTAAGAGTTATTTGAAATGGGTGAAATGAGACACGAGCATTACAGATTATTTTTTTTAAATATGAGGTTATGATGAAAGAAATGGCAGTACACATTATTGTTTCGTTTGTCAGTATCTGCACCATCTCACCAGACTAGCGTTTTCTCCTAAAATTACAAGCTAGCAAACTATGAGGGATTGCTTGAAATACAAAACACAAGTATAACAATGTGCATGGACATTAAACTATCGGGAGCTGCCTGTGAGGATTTTTAGATAGAGATGTTACATCCGGAAAATTGTCATGGCATGAGCTTGAATGGAGAAATGATCATGAATTATTAATGCTTCAATTACTATTTAATTTAGATAAGCCCTTTAACTCGTCAGAAATGTTTCACAAATGTCTTCATGTATTCAGGATTATTCAGAAACAGTTGGCCAGACATCTGTCCTGTAAAACCGAGTTAAATTTCAAACCCTGGCCTGGTGTGTGGGAGATTTGCATGTTTGCATGTTCTCTCTTGTGTTCACACGACTCTCTTCTCGGTGTTTAAACATCTTCCAACAGTTTAAAGATGCAAATCAGGTGAATTACAGGCCCTAAGTTGCCCAAAGATGTGTACGTGTTTGTGTTTCCCTGCAGTCTTCTTAATGTGTGCTGCATCCAGCTCCCCATGACTCTGAATAGGAACATGCCAGTAATAACAATGAAAAGAATGAGAATCTGTAAAGCTGTTCTACCGAGAGTTATGACAAGACTCATGAGCAGTACCTGATGTGTAAAAAATGCTCTTCAGTCATTCAAATAAGCCTTTATTTAGTTGGACTTTTGTACCTCATGCCGTGTCCAGTCAAATTTACCTCCACATCAGAAAAGAACAGGCTGTACAATCATTACAGTGCATTTACAGTACAATACATATCAAAATAGCACAACGAACAATTGATATACCTGCTGTGTAATTTGAATGCAATTTTCAGCAGTCTAAACTTGAAATGTGCTTTTGAATGAGCGTCCTTTATATATTTTGTGGAACACAACCATTTCTGGTGGCAGACAATACAGGCTGACTGAGAGTGAGCATTTCATGCTTACTTTCAAGTTCTGAAAACGATGTTTCTGTTAAAATATGCATGCTCAAAATTTCCAGAACATCTTTAGTTATTAAGAGCAAATAGGAAAGGAACATATTGTTGCATATAGTTTTATTGATAGACTACTAAAGTATTTATAGCATTACATTTATCTTCTGCTGACCTTCGGCAACAAAATATAAAAAAATAAATTATAAAAGTAAACTAGACAAAATATGCATTTTCACTTAACTTCAATCAGTACCTAACAAAATTAACATACACATGGACGTAGATACAAGACTAGTTACAGTCTGTGAGTTGTTTGTGTGTGTCAGAGTATTTGAAGGTGACATATTTATCTGTGAAATGGCCCAAACATGACAGAACCAGCATGGCTTTTGGCTGCCAGCAAACTGCGGATCAAATAAAAGACAGTAATAATGCTTAAACTAACTGATTTATACAATGCTAGTCATTTACAGCCATGCTAGCAGCTCGGTGAGGTGTGACAAAGGCAGAGCAGTGCCACAAGCTAAATGCTAAAGCTAGCTTGGCAACATGCCAACAATATAACAATCCGATGGAGCCTGATCTCTCAGAAATACGTGACGGGGGCACGACTTCTTAACATTGAATTTCGTGACACGGAACACGTCATGTGTCAAATTTACGTGTCCCCATCACGGACTCCTCTTTCGTGGTGGACACACGGATTCCCCGGTTCAACAACGTCACGTAGTGGGCGGTAATTAATACTGTTTTCTAATCTATAAATCTTTTATTTAATCTTTTTTTTTAATAGTCATTTAACTGAATTTATTATAGTGCATTAAACACGATTTTTTTTTTGTCTAATAAACAGGTTGTGTATGATATAACATAACGTCATTTTGGTGTAATGAGGTAGTTATTATATTTATTACCGCTGGACTTTACCTTTACGTTATTAAAAAGGGAAATACTGTCCTCTTTTAGCATTTTACCACATGAAGAATAATATAATCAATAGTTTTATAGGCTGTTAATAGAATGAACTGGGGAATCTGTGTGTCCACCACGAAAGATTGATTGATTTTTTGGGGACACGTAAATTTGACACATTGCGTGTACCCACCACGGAATTCAGTGTTAACAGGGGTCATGCCCCTGTCACGTATTTCTGTGAGATCAGGTTGATCCGATGTCAGGCAAAGTAATGTTTACCATGTTCTTAATCACTGGTCATATAGACCCCCTTAAATTAGATTTTCAATGAGTACTACTAACTTTACCTCTTTAGTCTTATAGTGTCAGGCTCTGCTCATACATCCTGTACAGTGAAGGTGAAATATTCAACTGAAGAAACAAGAAGAAAGACAAAAAAGAAAATGTTTAACTGAAGGGAATCTTTAAAATTTTGACTTGATGATAGTAATGAATAAAAAGTCAGGGGATCATCAAACTCATTTAGTTCATCTTCTGTGCACTATGAATGTCGTTCCATGGCAGTCCATCCAGTGATGGCCAAGATGTCTCACAAAAAAAAACAATGTGAACCTTATGGTGGCACTAGAGGAACAGTCAGGTGGTCTCCAAAGTCAGTAGACCTCATCCACTGGGGACCATGAATGTCTTTACTAGATTTCATGACAATCCATCCCAAAGTTGTTGAGACATTTCAGTTCAGATGACAGTGGTGGACCAATGTTGCCATCCCTATAGGGCCATGCTACTTGTATGGCTGAACATTAATAGCACTTACTAGCCTTATGTTCATTCAGTTCCTAGAATTAAAAATGTATTTGATGCAACATGTTAAGGCAGTGTTCTCTGCAGAGTATTGTTCAACACATAATAAAGTGCTTTTCCATACATTTTTACGCAGTAGAAATGTGTGTGCATGCATGTCTGTATGTCGCTGTGTGTGTGCTGGCCGATAATTTCTCATCATGGGGAATTTTATTGCTTTCAAGTCCTCATGCTTTGACCTCAGTGAAGTGATTGCCTCTGATAATGCCATTAACCACTGCCCTGCAATTCTCTGGGGCGCAGTCAAGAGCCTGAAAATAGAAAATACTTTTATTTCCGAGAGAGGTGTGGATGTTTCTCTCTACTGATTTATCAAAGGGCAAAAATTGACCACATTTTATTTGTTTCTAACTAACTGAATCATACATTGATCGGTCCTAACCTACTAAGCCTTTCATTTGTATGCCAGTGGCTCAGGCAGATAAAGATGGTCAAATGAATTGGCAGTAACAAATGGTACTCTAATGTAAAAAAAAACAAAAAAAAAACAGCTATGTTCCTCCCCTATTTTATTGCTGTGAACAGCAACAGGGCATGATAATGATCTGAAAGTTTCATTACAAAGAATAATGGCAGATCTCTGCTTGATTTAATGTGTCAAATTATTGAGTGTTTGGACATTATTAAGTGCCAGATAACCAGGTATTATGCATGGAAGTGTGTTTAGAGTAATAGCAACAAGCGATTATGTCAAGGTACTCACTGGGGTTTTATCAAGATTCATTTTTATTATTTAATGCTATGATATTTCTTATCAGTTAGGAGAGAGATTTGAAATTCTGAGTTTAAGCAACACGCAACAGAAAATGTGTTTAATTTTGCAGCAAGTTTTATGAGAGCACTTTGAGCTACATCTTACAAATGAAAGGTGTAATACAACTAACATTTTTATTACACAGTCCTGTAACTCATGACTTTTCTCAATTTTCCGATCAGTGGAAAAGGTTTGATACTTTCAATGAATGCAACAAGTTGAGGGAACAGATTTGTGCAGCCCACGCACAAGTGCATGCATGCATTTTAATTTGTAGTCAAAGTTTCTAATTTAGAACCATCTGAATCTTTCTCTGTCTCTCCCTCCATCCTACTATCTACGAGTCTGTCAGCAGACAGAGTCCAAGGGGCCTAGTTTTTATCCCCATCTATGTAACAATAAATCTGCTCTGCCACAGGAACTAAAAAGTCCCCAGGTGAGAGCTGTGCAAGGAGGCTGTCCTATCAGGGAACAGCAAAGCATACAGTGGACAGTGGCATCTCTGGGATTAAAAACTGCTGCATCCACTGTTCCCCTGGCCCATTGACGGATGGATAAAGCCTTGGACTTCACCTTATTGAAAGAAGCAGAGAGCGCCCGGGGAGCCATGAAATCCATAGACCCTTCTTTAAATGGGTTTGTAAGAGGCTTCCGTCTAGCAAACCACGGCTGAAAGAGCCCATTAAATAAAGCCTAGCTCCTCAACAAGGAGCTGAGGCAGATTCATCAGAGAGAAGAAGGCAAAGATAATGATAGTTCATGGCCAGATGGGGGACGTTTGCTTCACTCTCATGTCATGCGGGACCCTGTCAATAACAACAACAGCCGTCTTTTCTCACTTTCATCTGCCTTCGCTCTTCTGGGAATGTGTCTTGCAGATGAGCTACATGCAGAAAGAAACAAATTAACATGAAATGTACATACAAGTTTGGGACCTAAGTCATGAGTAAGATGGACCATTTTCTTACTTAAGCAGTCTCACTCTGTTCTGTTAACCACCTTCAGAATATTTCATCCCACATCTCAGGCCAGTGATCTTGAGTGTTACAGCGCACCACCTACAGCATATGCTCTGTCGATTTTATACATCTAACTGTGGATTAAGAATCAGGGTGGAGACATTAGCCCACCTTCTTTCTACCTTGGTGGTTTGGCAAGACCTTCACACTGGGAGAAGGTGGAAGGCAGCCTGGGCAAATTTGAATATCAATGTGGTCAGATAGGATGTGAAGGTGTTGGAAGGAGGGAGGAAGGGAGGCTGAGGATGGCCTCTGGCAGGACAGTGGGTGAGAGAGAGAGGGAGAGAAGGAGAGGGACAGAGAGAGAGATTTGTCATTTGCTCTCCGTTCCACCTGCTCCCCTGTCATGCATCCTGCTGGGGGGGAAATACACCCTGATGTCTGAGGGAGACAGAGGGAAAAGGATGAGTGAGGTGGAGGAGGGGTTGGAGAGGCAAAAAAGAAAATAGGAGAAAGAAAAAGATGGACAGGAAAGAGAAGGAGACAAAGGAAGGCGAGGTAAAAAAAGAAAGAGACAGTTGTAGAAAAAAAGAAGAAAATATATGCATACCATTGCGTATTTGAGGTGCCAAGTCCTGAGATGCAGGAGCACAGGGGCTGGCAGGTATGCAAATAGGAGGATGAACCAGTGCGCCACCAGATTACTTTTCCTGCATTTGCTATTCATATATTTGCAAGGTGACTCACTTCAGACAAAGCAGGTGATCAAGAGCTCTTTCCTTTTTCCTCTCGTCCTTTCTCCTTTTCTCTTCCTCCATATCTGAAAAGCAAGGAGAGGAGGAGAGCAGGGAAGGCATGATGGATCCACAGCCTCAGCAGAAGTCGTAAGCCTTGCAAATGTCGCAGCCCACAATTGCACGCCTGCAGATTTGATATGTATTCCGTCAGCAAACCCCATTTAATCCATTTTGCTGTCAGCCCCCCTTAAAAGCATCTCAACTAATACAGGGTGAGTTTAGAGAGGAGGCGAGAGACAAACAAGACACCGACATGCATAGCTAACAATCATTCTTGAATCACTGGAAAACATTTGACATTTGACGTTTTCATCTTAAGTTTTTCACTTCTGCTGACCAGTTCAGTTCAAATCACCCACTCTTTATACATAAGATTCAAGCTTGTACTTAAAATGATGACTTTTACAAAAGCGTCTTAGCATCGACATCTTCATTGACTAATGGCACAGAGGTAAATTTGACTAAAATGCTATTGGTGACTAAAGCCCAGCTTGCTAATGGATGCAATCAACTTTGGGAACACATTTGAAAAAAATATTGACATGCTTCCTGCTGTTCACTTAATGAACATCTTATAAAACGAAGCTCAACTTCCTCTGAATACAAATATAGAAATATACGTATTGCAAATAATATGTCCTTCTTTCTAAAGCTGGGTTTCCACTAGAGTCTTGGAAGTTTTGGGTTAAGGCTCTGTGCTCTATTTTAGCTCTTTCCAAAACTGTAGTTTTCTCAGTAGAGATTGGAAAGTTCTTCTTGAAGCCTTTATTCCAACGTAGAGGTCCACATCCTCTCTAGTTCCTGTCTCAGCCCTTGTTATTCCTTCAGCTTATCATATTCCTCCTTCTTGATGTTGCTGTCACTTGGGACAACTGCATGTTTTTCCACCGCTATATTTCCTTCCCTGTCCATTACCACACTGACCAGTTGTGTGACCACTGCTCATTTATCTGAATCTGGAAATCCCACACGATTCAAGCTATGCTATTCTCAACCCTTTGTGGTGTCTCTTGTGTAGATACTATAGCAGGACCAGCCCCCTACTCACCTTTAGAGATGCAGCTACAAGGGCATGTCACATTAGGATGGCTGCATTGTGCCATGTGTCAACCATAAAATAGGTCTAACTTAATACGTGACTTTAATATGTGGCACAATATTAATGGTTTGTCTCCACTTAGGCACAATGATGTTTTGCTGATATCAGCACGTTGGCATGCTTACAATAACAAGGTTAACATGCTGATGTTAAGCAGGTATAATATTAATCATGTTTGCCAAAGTGTCATAAATAGTTCACTCAAAACCACAAATGTCTACCTCATAGTGGTGCTAGAGGAAAAATTCAGGGGATTCAAGTCAAGTCATGTCAAATGTATTTGTATAGCCCAATATCACAAATCATAAATTTGCCTCAGGGGACTTTACAATCTGTAAAGCGTACAACATCCTCTATCCTTAGACCCACGATTCAGATAAGAAAAAACTCCCCTAAAAATCCCTTCAAAGGGGAAAAGATGAAAGAAAGCTCAGGAAGAGAAACAGAGAGGGGATCCCTCTTGCAGGACAGACAGACAAGCAATAGATGTTGTGTGTACAGAATAGATGGAGAGCAAAATTACAGAAATACAGCAGGGGATCACCTTTGAACCATGAACATCTGTACAAAATGTGTCAATCCTTCCAGCACATGTTGAGATATTTCACTAGATTCATGAACATTTTTCTACTGGTGGTCAAGGTATAACCAACAACATTAGGAATCATTCTCTGTGCTCCATAGATATGTGAACAGAATTTCATAGCTATCAATTCAATAGTTCTTTAGATATTTAAGTCTGGATCACAGTGGACGGACTGACCAGCAGACAGACAATCGACAGACTGACGTTGCAGCCGTTAGAGATATGCTGCTAGCATGGCTAAACAGCACAATGGTTCAATACTTTAAAATACCTGGCACAATGGTCAGAAATAAAGTCAGCCAGCAAGATTTAAACATGGTGGAGAATCTGTAATGGCATGAGCAGCCATCTCAGGGGAATAAATTCAAAGCACACATATGTCTACAGATATAGATTGATAAATGTTTATTCAGCATATTGAGCAGGAGATTCTCTGTCCATCTTACTAGGCTCTCGACAAGCCTCTGAGGGCTTTGTCTCAGTGAGATCTGAGATGAGTTATTCCCTCCTTTTCTATTTGATTACATATATGTAAGCTCTCAGTAAACAGAAGGGAATGTACTGCGGGAATAACATTGATAACATTGTGTATTTCCTGTTGAAATCATGAATTTGTAACATTGTACCATCATACGCGGGAATACAACATGTAAAAGGAAACACACATCTCTGCAGCACCCACAGCACGCTGAGGTGCCACAGTTTCTCCAAGGTCACACTTCATTTCTCCACCAAGGCTGTCATGCAATCACAAGAAATAAATGAAAAGCATGTAGCATCCTGAGGGGGGAAACCACAGTAAACCCTTGGCTGTGGTCTTCTGAAATCCTACAAACTGCAAAACGACTACAAACATAAATGAACTACATTAGGTTTCAAAAATCATTTTTGAAATTCATTTTTATTAGATTTTATATTAGACCAGAAAACACCAAATGTACACTGAATGTTTATTCATGAATTTCATTTTGGGACAAATTTTCCCTTTGGATCAAATCTCAGGAATCAAATCCAAGACTCCAGGCAACATCACGACCCATATTTTTTATGTGCCCAATTCCCTCACACGACTCAATAGTTATACTTCACCCAGTTTTGGCATAGGTCTCTTTTTCCCCAATCTCTCATGCTGTCTCTTAACCAATGTAAAAATATTACAACAATTATTCATCTAAAATTCCTTAAATCGTATTATTGTTCTTAAAGCAGTTGAATATATGGCCATCTTACATCTCCTAGGATCTTACAGTATAATTTAATATAAAACATTCATGTACTAAAATATCTGTATCTTTCATGCCTGGCAAAATATGTTATGAAGTTAAGATGACAAGTTTTATAGTTATGTATGATGACATATACATAACAGTATTTCTATTCTAGACTGCAGGGAAGTAAGGAGGGCTTGCCAAGAATGTTATTTGTTGTACATGTATTGTTTTTCTTCTGCAACAATTTGATATCCTTGATAAATGAAGAAGAAGAAAAAAAGTTTCTACATAATTTGTAAACATTGCAGTGTCTAACAATAATTGTGTGTTAATTGAAGCATCCAGAATGCCTGACAAATTCATTTTCTCCCAAAATTAACAGCCTGACTGGATATTTAAATAACACAATTTACTCTGTATTATTATAGGATAATTAAAGGGCTATTTACAATCCTAACACGAGGCATAGCCACTGGCAAAATCACAGTCTGTGAAAGGACATTTTGTCATGTTGTCTGCAACCTTGATGCCTTGAACCCAGCTCTAGGAATTGGCCAGAGTCATCAATAAAAAGCCATAGAAGATATGGAAGCAGGTATGAAATATTAAAGCTGGGGAGCAACTCCAGGAAGCACAGAAGAAGTTGTCGGCATTTAATTTCACTTCTTTGTTGAGATTTCTTCCTGAGACAGTTGGCCGTGTCAGCAGATTCTCACCGCTGGCACGAAATTCATGGGACAAGTGTCCATGTCAGCACTTTCCCCCCCTCAGCCGGTGTGTAAAAGGACATCACACTTGTCAGCTGTGGTAAAACGAAATTAAAAGGACAAATAAAATGGTGTGTCTGTGAGTGGGGCTTTTCAAAGAGGATGTCCTTTTGGCTGAACGATATGATGATGCCTGTATAAGGTTCTCACATGGGCTGACAGATCATGTACGTATATATGAGTGTGTGTAAACGAAAGTCTGCAAGCAAGGCCATGGATGTCCATGTGTGCATTCCTGTTTGTGTAGACATTTATTTGTGTGATCCATTCATGTTAAGTATATGCACAAGAATGCTTGTTATTACACTTGAATATAAGGTGAAAACACCCTTCATGAACTTGTGTCACGCTGCCATTGACACACTCTTGCTTACCCAGTGTGAGGTGAGTCAGGTTAGGAATTAGCAGCTGGTAGAGGTGGATTAAGGTTTCTGCTCATTAGACAGAGGTAGCAGAGCTGTAATCCACGTCCTCCCTCACAGCATATACACTACACACACTGAAACAAACACCCAAGCTCAATCCATTAAAAAAGTTTACATTCATTAATTTTGCATGACCAAATGGCAGGAGCCAGCCTTTCAGGTTTTACACACAGAGTTGCTGATGTAACTGTGTGGAAATGACAGCACAGAGTTGCAGCAGGTATATAGGTTGAGATCTCATTTGATAAAACTGTGGGAATGGCTGTAATGTTGCAGCGCCTGGATCTGGATTATGGATGCGGTCTTTTTCTGTGGCTCCTTAATCAGTGTGATGGAGCTGAAGCAGAGGTCTGCAAAAGTCTAATCCTCCCCAAGTTCTATCAAAATCCTCACAGGGTGTCATTATGAAGTTATTGATCAGACAACTTGCCGTGCTGAATGTCACAGCAAAGATAGAGATTTGGAGGTAACAAAATTGGACATACTGTAGTGCACCACATAGAGATACATTCATGGTGTGTACAATATATTGAGGTATATTTGTGTTTATTATAGAGGAAGTGACATTATATAGGAAATGATGGTTCCTGTGAGAGGAATTCATAGCAAGGGGAATCCATAAACAATAAGCAGAGATTATTATGGCTTTGCCTTGATAAGACAGTGCTTGAGGTAAGTACAATATGAAACAACACATGCTGAATTTCTGTTACTACAGCTGAAAGATCTCCAAAAGGTTAGGTTCACAATTTGAGGTCTCCATATGAACACTGAATCAGTTTTTGGTCGCTTCAATCATTATTCCCCTTGTTCATTTTGACAATGCCAAGAACTTTTCTTAATGTGCTCCCAATGTAAAAGATTGGGGACAAAATACATGGTGCTCATTCAGTGAAAAAGTACATTTGCAGTTAATATGATGCGTCAGGTGCCCCCAAAGGAGAGCAAACATGATAAAATGCCCTCTAAGGTGCCCACAAAAAGGACTAAATATACAAAAGTTCTGCAAGTTATGGGTAAATCAGGTTGATGTGCCATATAGACTGCCTCTATATGTGACAATCTGGAGTGAAGCACCCTCATGGGTCCCCTTTCAGTAGAAGAAAATGTGATAGTGCCCTTTAAAGTTCTTCCACAAGATGTAATGCAGTGCCCTATGAGTTGCTGTTGTAATGGGGTGAGCTGGAGGTTCTGTATGCATGCCCTTCTAGTGAAAAAATAGTGAGAAAAGTGCAATTTAGTGTTCCCCTAAGTCTAAAATACTGAAGCGCATGATTGGGCGCCCTTTCAATGAAAAAAGTGATTAAATCCCCTTTAGGGTGACCCAAGAAGATGCCAAAACATGATGCCACTATGAGTGTACTTTCAATGAACAAAAAAAGTGCTTATAGGTTGCACTGTATTTGAGATAGATTGGGAAGTGCCCTTGCAGTGAAGAAAATGAGATGCTGTGTCCTGTAAGATGCCGTTGAGATGAAGTTTACTCGCCATTATTCTAGATATTCATGTATCCTTTATGACCATAAAGGAAAAGCACACTTGAGAACATTTTTTATAGTTCTTATGGCTGACATTGCATTCAGTTGATTTTGTTGCACTGTTACTCACTAGTTTGCTCAATGTTAATTGGGGTTGTACCATTTTTTCGCCACTTCCCCTCAGGCAGCCAAGACCACTATTGTTACTATCTGTCAATTGCCACTCACGAACGTAGAACAAAGACAGTGTTTTTTGTCCCCCATCACTTACATTAAAAGTGCATTATGAAGGGATCTGGACTGGACAATAAGATGAGAAGGTTTATATGATTATTATAGGGAACCAATGCTTTGAGTGATTACAAAAATTGCCCCTACTTTACATTACTGTAGAATAAAGTCTTCCCTTTACATGAAATTATTAGAATTTTTGATAATTTTTGCTCTATATCTCTTTCTATCTACAGTATATCTTTTTCACACTGATGTATCACAGTTACAGATATATTTACAATTCTGTCTGCCTTTGAAGGGCAGGTATTAACCGGCTGCGCTCTGCACACAGATGACTTTTGTCACTGTGGAGAGGAGGAGATGGAGGCACAATGACAGAATACGCACAGGACGAATTTTTTCCACCTGTGTTAATATTTTTGGAGTGGAATATTTTTGGTTTTACTAACAGCATTGACTTTGTCACAAATACTGTCCCATATGTAGGTTTTTTCTGGTAGTATTTGTTTTTGTTATAACTCAATATATTTGTTAACCTCTTCCACTAGAACCTGATCACATTTCATTTTGTGCTTGCAGCTTTCTGCTCGTCCAAACTCTCCATAAAGACACGCAAAACATCATTTAAATACTGCTGTCTCCACCCTGTTGCACCTGTTTTCATTTACGCAATTATTCTTAGTAGATCACCCGCAAAACGCACCCAAACGAAACGCACAATCTATTGCACTGTGCACGCAATTTAGGCCATAAGGGCCTGATTTTCTAAGATCCCAAATAGTGGGTACTAAATTGCGTGCACAGTGCAACATATTTGCATTTTCTCCTCCCTGTATTTTGCGCACTGGGGTTGAAACGGCCCATATTAAATATTCATTATGGCAAACGTACTAAATGGACAGCGCGTACTATCTTGCACAGTTGAAAGACGCGCACTGTGCAACAGTTTTAGATTTGGATACTTAGATTTTAATTCATTCTGCAGTACCATCAGGGAGGCATCTGATCGGCCCCAAATTCATTCTGCGGCATGACAACGAGCCCAAACATGCAGCCAGTCATACAAAACTGTCTTCAGTGACAAGAAAAACAAAGACTCCTGCAACAGATGGTTTGGCCCCCACAGAGCCCTGATCTCAACATCATGGAGTCAGTCTGGGATTACATGAGGAGACAGAAGCAACTGAGACGCCTAAATCCACAGAAGAAGTGTGGCAACTTCTGCAAGATATAGGAATGAACAACCAACCTGCCAAGTAACTTGAAAAACTGTGTGCAGGTGTACCAATGAGAATTGATGCTGTTTTAAAGGCTTTTGCTCACACCAAATATTGATAAGTACTGTGAAGTGAGAATGTTTTCAAAAATAACAACATAAATAGTTTTTATTTACCATTTAACTTCATATAAAGTTTTTGTAAACAGAAAAAAAACATGAATTAAATCAATATCTAGGTAAATTGGTTGTTCCTGCATATGAAGAACTTGCAACATGTCTTCTGTAGATTCAGGCATCTCAGTTGCTTCTGTCTCTTCATGTAGTAATCCCAGACTGACTCCATGATGTTGAGATCAGGGCCCTGTGGGGGCCAGACCATCTGTTGTAGGACTCCTTGTTCTTCTTGTCACTGAGGATAGTTTTTTTATGACTCTGGAGTCTTTGTTCTGCAGCAGAATACATTTGGGACTGATCAGACTCCTCCCTGATGGTATTGCATTATGGATAAGAGTCTCAACATCTAAAGTGCCTAAAACTATTGCACAGTATGAATAATCAAATCATCAGTTGCCAGATTTCTTTAAAAATCAATCAGGAAAAGTTACACAGGTATAGTTTTAGTAAAGTTATTCTTGGCAGGGAACATGCTTCATTGCTGAACAGTAACTTGAATTTCCAGGTCCCTCCCTATCATAAGAACAATATTCAGCTCCTTCACCCTGTAATGGAGATAAAGTGTGATTATAATCATATTAGTTCTGTAACACACATATATGTTTGTAATCAATATGCTATTGATATTAATATTCTACTGCATCTTTTTTCCAGTGTTGAAAGACAATATCTGTTAAGTATTTTCAGCATGCAGTAATTTGCTTATTGTTGTCTGGTTTGAAATTTGGATGAGAATGCTGTCAGCAGAAATGAGAACAACAGCTTAATGATTCAGTCAGTTTATGAACTAATTGGTGTATATCAACAATGACAGCTCTGAGTAGCTCTGGAGAATTGCGTGGCTTTTGAGCTGCAAGGTAATCATATCTGCTTTTAAATAAGTAAAAACCTTTGCAGTGTAGGTGGGTACGCCTCAGTGGGAAGTACATGTGTCTGCATTTGTTAACATTCATTTTCTTACTGTTGATGGACACATTTTCTTCCTAAGTGAGTGGCAAAGCACTTTACAAGCATTAACTGTCACATTTCAGCTGACAGTGTGGAAAACACACTCATTTGGCATGATCATTTTCATACCCAAAAATGTTTTTTATGATTTTTGTTTTTTGCTGTACATGTTTATGCACAATAGGCTGTTCACACCTCTCTCATCAGCATGTGATCATGTGGGATGGCACTATAGCACACAGAGGGAGCACCTTTGCAATAAAAAAGAAAAAAAAAGAAAAAAGCTTCACCTTATCTCACAAAGACTGGAGGCAGCTTGTCTGATGTTTTATATTCAGGGGTAATATCTGAATTCAGATGAACAGAGGAACCCAGGTGTATCTGGCCACTGTCTGTGCAGAATTCAATCAAAGCCAAGTCAGATCAGCTCCATCTCCCTCTCCCTTTCCTCCCTCTCTATTTTTCTTAATTTCACTTCAGTTCACTGTGTGCTATTGGCATGAATGATAGATGAGTAGTAGTGCCCCTGCATCCAACAATAAACATTTGTCTTCTTTGACTATTTTTATGATTGTGTACTGTGTTGATTGTGTATGTGTGTAGTGTAGACGTACACTATATTGATTGATGTATTCAACAGCCAGACCCCTTTGTTCTCTTCTCCTCCAGTCAAGTGATATGACTTTTGGTACATTTGACAGGTTATCATTATTTAGTTCATTCATTTTACCACTTTAATGAAAAATATATTTTTCTTCTATCAGAGGAGTTTGTTTCTTTGAAGAATTATTTCACAATGTATTTTAGAAGGAGGAAAATTGATTGACTGGATTCAGTTACTCTTTAAATCGTAAATTTATGCAAGTTAGAGAAAAACATCCTTTCTCAATTCTACTTTCAAGCTATACTGCCAGTTTTGGTTTTATTTGGGTTAACTGAGGTTTGAGAAATCTTTGTGATTTCTGCATTGTAACTACTTTCGATATAGTCCCTTTGAACAGCATGGTATCTGTTCATAGTGTGCTCTGCTTTTGAATTTTTAGCCAACTGCAGAAAGTATAGCTAGCAGCATAGCTCTACAGATACCAGTCAGTCAGTTTGTCCACTGCTTTCGTCCGGATATATCTCAATATGGATTGCCATAGACAACATTACATCTAGCACCACTATGAAGCAAATGTTTGTGATTTTTAGTGAAACGTCTCAGCTACGATTGGCATGACATTTCATACAGGCATTCCAAACAAGTCCTCCAAATTACACAACCAAATACATCATCTGACCATGTGGACTCCAAAATGACATATAGGAGCCTTTTCTAAACTGGTGCCCCATATTGTCACAATTTCGCTCCAATTTGGTTTCCAAAACTTTTACAAATCACTGCAAAAATAATTTTATTTTATGGTGTGACAAAGATGGTTAGGTTTAGGCACACAAATCATTTTGTTAGGAATGATTTGGGTTAAACAACTTCCTTAAAGTTAGGCGACCTTCATTGTTATACAATAATAACCATGGGGTTAAGGTTGCGGGACAACCACAAAAAGATGGTCTCAACTCATGGAAACAGAAATGAAGAGCGGTTTCCTGTGGTAAAGTCCACTATTGTGCATCCCACCTTCTCTGAAAGAGGACATTTGTCAACTTTCATAGAATAGAATAGAATAGAATATCCTTTATTGTCATTGTACAACAAGTGTCACAACAAGATTGGTACGGGGTCTCTTCCCGTGGTGCAAAATAGTCAAAATAAAAAATAGTGCAAAATAAAAGTCAAAATAAAAGTCAAAATAAAAATAAGAAGTCTAAATAATATCTAAATAAATGTAACTATTATACATAAGAACAATGAAATACTTCAAAAACAATGAAATACTTCAATAGTATAGATGTCATCTATGCTAATAAATGACATCTGTCACTCAAACGTAATTATAGGTCATTTTTTGGCGACTGACATTACAACCTATTGTGTTGTTTTTCTGGGAGGATGGTCTCAGACATTTATGTTTCTCACAGGATGAATTGCAATAACTTTGATGATCTCAACGAGGTTAACGTCTTATTTTTTCAATACTTTGGTCTATGGCCAAATACCTGAAAAACAAATGACATTCCTGTCAGCCTCAGCTGTACTTTGTAGTTAGTAAATATTAGCATGCTAACACACTCAACTAATACGATTAACTGCTAAACATCAGCATGATAGCATGATGATATTAATATTTAGCTCAGTATTTAGCTCAAAGCACAGCTGCCATGAGTACAGCTTCACAGGGCCAGTAATATGGCTGTAGACTCTTAGTCTTGTTTAAATATTGTGTAACAAAGTAATGTAAGCTTTAGATATCCATTGCATTCCTTAGCCTTTTAGAGATTTCAACTGCATCTCACCATCTTCCTCTTGTTAAATGTTATTTTGTGCTTTTAGCACTAAATTACATAAACCTCCATCAATGGGAGGGAAGAGAAAGATATCTCAAAACCTGATTGACTAAACCAAAACTGTGATTTTTGCTTTGCAAAAAAGCTGTTGTTTTTGCATTTGCTTATTGTAATTTGGGTGAACTGACCCTTTAAATAATGCAAGTTCCTGGCTTAAAAGAGGGGGATCTCTTCATCCATCCGTGCTTTGTGGTGCACATTTGCTTCTGTGTGTGTTTGTGATCACACTTTGTTGGCCAGGGATTGGATTTTCTCTCTCCATTTGGGCCACCAGTGATTAGATGAGTCTATGTCTGAGAGTTAATCCTTGTTGGAAGGAGCACCAAGTTGCATGTGGCATGCACACACACACACACACACACACACACACACACACACACACACACACACACACACACACACACACACACACACACACACACACACACACACACACACACACACACACACACACACACACACACTGACATACTCACACACACACACACTCACAATTTGAGATCCAGATGTATCTTTTTTTAAAGTGGAGCTGCATCTGCAGGGAGGCATGCGGCCCTCATGGCACCGGCCCAAGCTGCTTATTGATGGGCAGATTTAGCCTCCATTCATTTCACTCAGACATTCCTTTGTCAGACCCCTCACCCTCTCTTTCTCTCTCACACAACACACACAAACACACACACACCATGTGTCAGATGATGCCAGCAGGGGCTGGAGACTTTGTGAAACAGACCAGAACATAAAAAAATGATAATGTCTTTTAAAACACTCAGTTACATACCGGCAATCCAGTATTTACTTATCTAGTATCTATATCTGCTCTTCCCTTTCCTATACAAATTTTCTTAAATAAAAGTTGATGGACTAAATTGACAGTGAGCTCTACTTCAATGCATTTGGTTGTAAATTTGCTTCAGACAGAAGGACAGAGTGGTTTTAGCATAATAATGCAGCTTCTCTACTGTACATTAATATTCATAATTACAGACTCTGCTCTGACAAGTTGGCCCCTCTTGCACCTGCCAGACATCTGTGTCAGAGCAACAGCCAGAGTGTGTCTTTGCACATACGTATGCAGATTTGTTCAAAAATAGTTTTCACGCTTTAACTCATAACTTCACCTGTAGCACAAATATTCAGAAAGGATCTTGTTGCTGCTCCTCCTGCACAGAAATGTTCATTTGGATCAAAACATCAGTGTTTTTAATTTAGACAAGTGACTCATTTCATTCATGTTATTATCTTTTTAAAACATCCACCATCATTCAGTTCTGTTTACTTTGCCTCCATCTGCTGCTTAGGGAGTTTATATCTGTGACTGATTCACCTAATAGCTCCTTATAAAACACATCTAAAGCACTTGATAGACAGAAATGCATGAATTTTATTGAATTTTATTAAAATAATAAATGATTCAAAGTGTTTCAAAACTATTAATATGAGGTCAGCTTGACCTTTACAGCATGTGTTTGACCTGAGGCCTGCTGTGTTGACTAACCCTAGCGCTGGTTATTAAATTGAGCCCAGCCTTAAACTAAAACATTGACACATAATAGGTCAAACTGGTGATTTGCATGCATTTAGTTACAATACGGTACAATAAATTGTGCTATCTTAAAAAGAATATAGCTAAAGAATCTTGGTCTGATTGCAGATGCAATGCAGATTAGACAAAGTACTCTTTATACTTGATGATAGCATTTTTGTATTTTAACCTTATTTTGACATCTGTATTTGAGGTACTGTACATCAGAAACTGACCATGACCATTTTGGATGATGTTTTTTTGAGGTTGCACCATGTAGTGCAGGACACTGCAATCAATTATTCAAAAAATAAATAAAAATAATTTTGAGATTATTATGCATGCCCCTAGGGGGTGGGGGTATGCATAGTAGCTGGGGGATTTACTTTTTGAGGTTTCCTGCCTCCATGCCACAGCAGCTGCCATTTCCTCTGTCCTCCAGTGCGACTCATGCATCCTCTGGCTCCAACACACACCATCATGTTACTCAGACCATCCCAAACCACACATACACACACCATCTTACTCATTTCATCCCAACTGCAAGGCTGCTCAGACCATATTTCATCAGACACATGCCATCTACAAAAACAGGGTTACAGAAGCTCTTCATTGCTTCTTTACATTTCTTTATCTTTGAGCTGCCTCCTTCTCTTTCAGAACCTTCCTCAAACATATAATTAAAAGATGAATTATGAATATAACAGGGACATGAGATAAAGTGAATATTGCAGCCTCTCCACCCTCTACAAAAGACTTAGTGGTAACACAGAATCTGTTTTATGCATTCAAATTGAATCTTTGTCTCAGTCACTTTAAATATTTCTCTCCATCCACCAAACCCTTTATTCAAGTGGTAAAACTGTGCTAATGTGTGTGAGGGAGACATCTGGTACCTGGGTGAGGCTCTGTCCTCAGAACTGTAATGCTTTTGCATGTCACTCCGGCAGTTCATTATTTGTGATAATCTTTTCTCTCAGGCTGGAAATAACATATCTTACAGCACAACAATGGGAGCGTGAAGGTTGAGAGATGCATCAGAGGAATCGTCTGCTATTCTTCAGGGGAGAAAAACAAGTGGTTTGGTTTTGTCATTTAATTGAGAAACAAAAGCAAAGGTGATTGCGGTGGAATTAGAATTGGGAAAGGGGAGAAACAACAGTTGGGATGTAGGATATCACCGGAGGCTGTGAGGAACAAGAATAGGCTTTGCAGGGTTTGTAGATGAAGAAAGGCTGTGTTTATATTGCCACATAGACTTTCTGTCCCCAAACAATCACATTTTGTCCGTGTTTTGATCTGCACGGTTCTCCACGGATGATGCCGGATCTTAGCTATTCGGCAACCTGTCTAGGATGACACTTTTTATTGCGACAGAGACAGTGAAAAATAGTTCATTCCTTGCAAAAATGCCTCGATGGTTCTCAGAGGTGAGCATCGCGCAATTAGTATGCAACAAAGACACCTCAATGTAGCCGCAATCTGAATAGAGAAAATGAAAGTTGTGGAAAATATGATGTGTTTTCAGAGCCTTGGGAGAAAGGAGCTAATATGCATGTCAGTCAAGCCTACTGGCAGCAGATAAAGCCAAGTAACCATTTTATACCTGAGAGTGACTAAGATATTGGTGTGAACTAACTGACCGCATGCTGTTTTTAGAGTCAGTGACCTCCAAACAGAGATTTATGCAGAGTAGGGTAGTGAGGGAGAAGGGAACAGTGATTCTCATTTGTCCAAGGCGTCATTCAAATCAGGAATAGAGTGACACTTCAATTAACTCCCTGTCCTCAACAAAGTTTACCTTGGTCTTCAGAAAGGCACCGTATTTCGTCTCATCCTGCAGGATTAGCCAATCATATTTCCAATCTCAGACCTGTCACCATGGTGTCGCTATGCGGCAGCTGGGAGTCATAATGACAATCTATTCTTTAGGAAGTGAAAAGCTGTTCCCTCAATTTTCCCAACCAAAGGGGGACATGTTTTTCCTCCCTCGTAGCTCCCTCTCATATTTTCTTTATGATAAATGCAGATTTTCTCCTGTCCACCCATGTGCTTGTCTGTCTACCTACTGTAGTGTCAGCTTGCCTCTGACTTGTTGCATGTCTGTTCATCTGTCCATCTGTCCCTCCATCTGTCTGTTATTCATTTTTTCTGTGTAGCTGCTTCTCAGTTTGGAAATATAGACAGATTACAGGTTTCATGAAATGACACAACATTTTCCCCAAAATTATAAACACAAAAAAAGATTTGGTAAATTAATTTAAAAAAATTATATTTGCTGTTTCTCAACATTCCACCTCTGTGCTGGGTCTCACCAGAGGTTTGCGTCTACATCACAAACAATTTTGGCCCTGGCCAGGCAGCAGCAGAAATACCCCTGGCATGAGCCCAAAGCTTTGTGTCCACAAGCCTCCTCCACTGCCTGGAAAAGGTTTTCTGCACTTACAGGGATTTCAGTCCAACACTCTCACGGAGAAGAAAACTCCATTTTGGCGTTGAAGAATTGGGATTAGGTTTGAAGAAACACACTGGGGAATCTCAGGATTTTTAGAAAGCCAGCAGATATAGACCAGTGGAAACTGACATTGTTCCAGATGTTGTAGCAGGACTGCTCTGGCCAGTGTTGTTCCCTCTGCTTCTGGAATGAAGCACCAAGAGACAATCGAGGAATGCAAGCAGATGTTTAGTATTATGTAGGCTCAGTTTAGCCTGGCGGTCCCATGATGGATGTCATGATGGCTGACAAAAAGTGACACTGCCTCTGCCTTTGCTGCAGCCAAGGATGTCTACAATGATGGAGCGGCCAATATTGTTCCATTCTCTCTAAATAAGAAAAACATTACTCCTGTCAAAATATTGTTGTAAAATACAGATCAGGATAAGTGGGCCATCATGCAGTCAGATGATTTCAGAATAACTCTTTTTGCTTGAACTTTTACTTTGATTTCTAGAAGATTTATTTGTCACAAACAAGTATTGTGTATAGTTAAATGCAGTGTGGTGTGGTATGCTATTAAGGTTGTGCTAAAAGACTAGCATGACAAATAATGAGTAGAAATAGAACTATAAAGCAGAGGTCTTCAACAGGGGGTCCGCGGACCCCCTAGGGGTACTGCAGGTGGGTCGCGAAAGTTTTGGTTGATTAGTCATTTTTTTTATATTCCCCCTCACAATTTTTTCCACAAATTGAAATGTCTTTAAATACACATTAACATGAATCCAACACACTGTAGTGAACAGATAAATGGAGGCAGAAGACGTCTTTCAGTCAGCAATGCACACATTCAGCGACACACAGGAGCTCTTTCAAGCTGGGCACCGGTTCATTCACAACACCTGTCCTGCCAACGAGGAGGACCCGCCCCTATCGCTGCTGTGCCAATCACGAGGCCGTACCTTGCACATGTTTAAAATAAAAACATGAATATATGAACCTGTGTATTACAGATATCCCAACTCTCCTGGAAGTTCTGGGAGTCTCCCGCATATTGATAGTGGCACCCTGAGGCCCGCAAATGAGATCGAATCTCCTGGAATCTGGAGCGAGTAAGAGCGCGAACTAGAGAGAGAGGAAAACAACTTATTTTACTTTGTCGTGTTGCATAATGGGAAAAAAACACTCACAGTGTGCCAGTTTGACTGGAGTCATGGTTTGATGCGACTACTCCCAAAACAATGGAAAAATACCATAATGTTTGTGGAGTGGAGCAGATGAGCATATAAAGAAATTTGTCACAAACTGTTGTCGATTTGGGCTGAAAGAAGAAAAAACTACTGGAAACTGAGCCTTCAGAACAGTCTGAAGCCAGTGCTTTTTAATGACTGGGATTATTTTGGCAGAAAGAAAAAAATAACAGGTCCCCTTTAACAAACTTGATGGTTTGAGTAAAGAAGCTTTTTGTGGCTGAGGAGGCGTTTGCCAGAGTGTACAGGACAGAATAGTCTATTGCTGGGGTGGTGAGGATTCTTTATAATCCTACTAGTTCTAGTTCTGCACTTTCTGGTGTATAAGTCCTTCACAGTGGGGTGTGAAGATCCAATGGTACACTAACCTGACAAAACACTTGCTGTAGGGCTTTACGGTCCTCAGAGAAGAGGACCTTAAAGACCTTTAGATACAGATCCCTCCATTCTACTCAGCCTGTGAAAAGTTGTATAATTTCTCCTATGGCTCTTGAGGTTTGTCAAGTCTGAGAACAATCAAGTGACATCATGCACATTATAGGAAGTGTAAGTGGTCTCGTAGCATCCCCCATAGGGACTGAAAGTGAGGATATGTCTGCGATTTTATCCACCAAGTACCCCACCTTTACTAAATCACTGGAATACTCTTTGGAAAAACATAAATTTCATTTTTATAGAGTTACTGTAAAATAGAGCAATTAACACTTACTTATTGGAAGTCATGGTTTATGGTAAAAAAAATAGTCACTCTTGTTCACTCAATGCTCACCCTTTATCCTTTTTTATTCTACACTGCACGACTTGTGGGTGAATATCCTCGCAGAGAACAGATGTATGTTGACAATGGCTCTCTTTTTCTGCCACCATCAGCTAGCCGTTCCTCATTTCTGTAAAATTAGAACAACTGCTGTGATATTGTCTCATTCGTACTCTCTCTGTTGGTGGTATGTATTCATTGCTCCAAAACATATGATCCTTTTTCTAAATGTAAGTTTGAACTGGTGACTGCACAATAAAATATTTTATTGTTTGCACTGTAAGGACGTAATGTTGCGTTGCAGTCGCCGGTGTTTTGTATAATGAATGACAAGGTTTCCACATGAAAACACAAGATCACAATTCAGCTAAAGTAAAGCTTTAGATGTCCTTATCTTACAACACAATGTAATATTCTAGATGTAACATCAGAGTTAGATGAGCTGAGAATTACTTGTATTCCCTGATTTATTACCTGACTGTTATAAACAGGACAATCATAATGTCATACTTCAAGTCTGTTTTGTTTTCTCTCCTCTCCTCTCTTCTATACAGCTGCATTGTAATCCAACATCTCAGACACCAACTGGCTCTAATTTAATTAATCCATGACGTTATAAAAATGTGCACTTTATACATGAATGCATTGATTACTTCAAGACCTTTAAAATGTTGCAACAAGTTGTTTTTCTCCCTCAACCGCTTCACCTTTCTACATCCAATATTCATCATTCCACAACAAACAACTCTCCTATGTTAGATCTGCATCACATGTGAGACTAGATGATCAAAAACCACCGTGAGCCACACACAGATCTGATATATTTATTTGCTTTTTTTCATCTGAGTCAAAGTGTCATCCTGTGCGAGTGACACAGGCTCATTCCAGCTGATGCAAACATAACAAATATTATTCCCTCTATAGCCTTGTGTGGCAGGACATGACTGCTCCATCATTACACACCTTAGAATGTGCATCCATGGTCATGAATATAAATTCAACGCTCCATAAAGAAGAGGGTCTCAGCAAAAGCGTCTAATAAGAATATTCATATTGTATATCAACCAAGACATGCATGAATAAATATAATTGAGCGACTGGGCACAAAGGCAAAAGAGAGGAAATGACAGACAGGCAGGAGATATACTGTAAGGAGATGGCGAGATGGAGGCGTCAAAAGCTGTGTGCTGAATTCTGAGCTTAATGATCGAAAAGCAAATAGAGAAAAAAATTATCATGCAACAGTTGTTCACTGTTGCAATACATGACCCTGAGCCCTGTATCTTGAAGATTTTTTTACTCTTATTCAAATGTATTTTCTGCTTTTAAATGATTTTCACACCATTTCTGCATTTGTCATTTTATAATCTTTAATGAAGGTGAATGTAGCAAAATTGCATCAAATTTCCTTTTTGGCTGGACTTCAACAGTGGGGTCAACCCTTCACATGTCTGTCCATCACCGAGTCACTGAATGACTGATGAAGGTACACCATCGGTTGGCCACCAAATCACTCCCTTATTCACTCATTCACTACTTACTATACAATAGACACATATTTACACACTCAGCATTGAGACAGGTGGAGGGTAAATGTAGTGCACTATATAGTAAATAGGGAGTGATTTCGGACACAGTCCCAGAATGCATTTCGCACCAACCGACAGTAAGCAGAAACAATGGGGATTAAAGGTGCTGTGTGTAGAATTTAGTGGCATTTAGTGGACTTGGCATAATGGAATATTCGTTAGTATGTTAGTGTATAATCATCTGAAAATAAGGTGTTGTCGTGTTTTGCGAGGTTTACACATCCTCTAACTCTGAACAACACACAAGTGTTTCCTGAATGTAAGTTTACCAGAGGCTAACGTTAGCAAGACAGCTAAACCACACAATCTGTGAATACAGCAACTTACTGGGAATCACATTTCTCTTCCTTTAGTATAGGCTAATTGCTTCCCCTCAACTCCAGCCATTGTGTTAAACTAACATGCACAGGACAGTCTGTCCACTGAACGCAGAGACCTCCATTAAAGTCCTCTTAAGACAGAAAATGTATCCAATCCCAAATTATCATAGTAACAAAGCATTACAGGGATCAGTACTGTGATCTAATACCTCGATTTCAAATTGTAATCCTTTATACTACACAACAATAAAAAGAGTAATCATAATGCTGTGACACATTAAAGTAATGCCTGGTAGTACAGTACCTTACTGAACAACATTTATATAGCACCACTATCATGCCAAATGAAGCCATTTCTGTACAGCCTAACCTGTTTTGAAAATAATATTGTCTGCCTGGCTGGGACATGTAGTGACAAAATCACATGCCTGGAATTAAAGCAAGTAAAAACAGCTTTAATTTCAAAAGGGAAACAAACAGTGTAAAACAAATAACAACAAATACCACTGTAGAAGGTAATAACATGCTCAGAGTCATGGTTTCAGAAAGTCTTCAGGTTTGCTCAGATGCCTGTGCAGGTGACACACTTAATTTACCACATACTTTCTGTTTCCAAAACACTCATACACTCTCTCTCTCTCTCTCTCTCTCTCTCTCTCACACACACACACACACACACACACACACACACACACACACACACACACACACACACACACACACACACACACACACACACACACACACACACACACACACACACACACACACACAGGCTCAGACAAATTCACGCACTCTAGTTTGATTGATATCATTTTCACACGTTGGCCACCTAGCCTGTCAGCAGCGTTTTCCTTTCTAAGAGCTCTTCAGATATGAAGCACAGTGTCATAGCTGCATTTCCTGTACAAGGTTACAAGGTCAAAAGAATTCATTTCTGGATGTTTTACTCATCAGCCAAGATCAGTTCACACGCCTCCATTGAGTATATATTAACAGTTTATTCAACATGTGTGTGTAGTTATAAACAGATATAAGGAAACTTAAATGTTATTTTTATTAAAGATGTATTTTTGCCCACAAATATCTATGGCCTTTTTTTTTGTATGAAGAAATACATCTATTCAGTGAGTTGAGTGCGCAACACAACTGTTATAAATGTTTTATAACACTAAAAATGTCTTTACACCTGCATTAGAGTGTGTTACAAATTATTGAGTGTTAATGGGGGTTGTTACCCTTGTGTCTTTTATGTTGGTGATAAGTTTATTGAAATTATTTCATGCTGATGCAAAGACGAGTCATCTCTTTTTTCTGGATATCAGTCTTCATCAGGTTTAAGTGCATAAGCTTAACACCACTGACCTTCCCCTAGCTAATGACCCTTGTCATCACACAGGCTTCACACCAGCACTTTACACCAGGGAGACAGTATAAACAACAGCCTCGGTCGACCGGTCCTCAATCACTGCTCCATAATGGCAGTTACCTTGGCACAGTCATATCCATCATCATCATCTTCCGGCGTTAACTTATCAGAAGGGATGAGGCCGTAGAAACTGCAGAGGGACAAAGCATAGCAGTGCAGTGACAGGGGCTCCCTCTGCTGTGATGAAAAAAAAAACTCTAGGAGCTCTATGCTGTGATGGGAAAAATAGTATGTATGTCACTGATGTGGCAAATTATGTTTGGGGAAATTGAATGATGTTTCAAAGAAGATTGCAAGGGAATGATAGTAATTTCAGAGCGTTCTTAAAATGTGTCAGCAGTTGGAGAACTATTTCTGTTTGTTTGTCTTGTTATTTATGTCAGTGTACATGTTTGTTATTATTATTATTATTATTTTTTTTATTATTATTATTATTATTATTATTATTATTATTATTATTATTATTATTATTATTATTATTATTATTATTATTATTATTATTATTATTATTATATACATATAGAGCAGAGTTTCCTATATAATGTAAAATCTAAGGAAGACAATCAAGGTTGTAGCTACCGTTGAGGAGGTCATGTTTTTTTCTAGCAATTTGGGGTTTTTAGCAACCTTGAGGGGGTTTTAAAGATGCTTCAAAATGTACTTTTATATTAAACATGAATAAACAGCTAGAATTATCAGAATTATAACCCAACTCTGCTGTTACTCTCAGCTCTGTGGAGTTTATAGCTAATTTCAGCTCATTGTAACTGTTTTCAGTTTTTAAAAAAAACCTCACTGTACGCTACCGGCCAAGCAATTAATAAAAAACAAACTAAGTTAAACACAAACTGGTGAGCATAGTGAAGCATTTAGCAGTGTAAGGGCCAGATTTTTCTCTTAGGAGATGGCGGAAACCAAACTGGAGCTAGAAAGAAACAGAATATTGCACTCATATTCATCAGGTGGAGACATCTCCCAATGAATGTAGTTTTTGCAGCTTGATGTGCTGCCCGTAGTTTCCAAAAAGAAATGATGCATGCAAAGTGAATGCAGGTTTAAATTCTACAATCCAAAACTTCCAATATTTATAGACCCAATATATTTGAATTAGTCCTACAAAAAATGAAGAATTCAATATTCCTCTACCGGAATATTATTTGAGTCAGTCAGATGATTTCCATGAAAAGAAATGCTTAATTTAAATAAAACTTGCAGAAAACATCATTGAATAGCTAACATCAGTAAAACATGAATCCAAATACAGATAGTTAAAAAAATGTGTAGCCTTTTGTTGGAGGTGGTGAATATTAAACAATGTAGCTTTGTTGCAGCCATAGATGACTTTCTAGTAAACCATAAAACTGGAGTGTAATGGGAAAGTCAAACTGGATAGGATAAAATGCATGAGTTGTGAGCATTGCACAGTATGACCATGCTGTGGAGGCTTTTCACAGTCGCTGTGAGACTGAGCAAACAAGCTTTGGTTTACAGTAAGTAGCATGTTAACAGTAACCGTGGTAGGTTTACAGACAGTTCCTTAGGGGGCTGTGAGGAGGAGGCACTGTCTCCCACAGGAAGGGTTTTCGGAGCAGATGGTTGCCTGGGTGTGCAGGCTCGGTGGCAATCCTTCCTGCCCTTTTTTTGTCACCCTGGCATCATGCAGCTTCTTCGTGGAGGGCAGCTGACAGCCATTCACCCACTCATCAGCACAGACACTACGTTGGAGCTTGTCCTTGGGAGGAGGCAGATTAGAGGAAGATTGTGGTGTATAGGATTTGAGGATGTTTTCAATCATTGATTTACAAAAATGGAGCAGGATTGGTGAGGGAAATGCTGGGCTTTCCCAGACGCAGTATGGCATTTTTTTGTAATCTGTTTGATTTGGCAAGAAATATTGGTTATGGTGTAGCAACACAGACAAGAACATTGATATTGACCGATTCTGAAACATCCTGTGTTATTTTCAGTGATAAGGTTTCTTATCTCCAATGCCAATTTCTTGCTTCCTCACTATCTGTCGCTGCAACTATGTTATGGTTTTGGTTAAGGAAAGATTATTTGTTATTTGTAAAATATGGCGTATAATATGGATTGAGATTTATCTCCCATCTCTTTAAGGCCCCCCCTCCCAATGAGCCCACTCAGTTCTGATTGGTTAGCTTCCAGAAACTGCCCCTTGGCAGACCTCCTCCAGCCCAGAGGTTACGTAAACAAACAGTAGTAGGATTACACTTGTTTTGCTTGTTCTTTAGTCAAAAAGGAAAATTCTCAAATACATTCATACATATTTGAGCCTGAATTCAATCTGAAATATGCAAGTACACAACGCCAACAGCCCCAAGAACAACCTTAGCAACAAAGGTCACAACGGATGGCCTTTCATGGGTATGTGTGTCAGTTCAATGGGGAAGTACAGTAGAGGGAAGTTCACAAACAGAGCATTCAGAGCAGGCTTTTGACTTTCAGGTAGCATTTTTCTATACAGTATATTCAAGTTTGGAAATAAAACAGATTCCTAGATTCAGGGACTTATATCATTATGTAGACATCTGGCATAATATAAAGGACAGAAAATCAAAAAAAGAATGTTATGTCCCCTTAATGAGATCATGTCTAAGCCATTTTAATCATTAAAAAGGCCCATCTCCTCAAATGGAACATTTAGTTTATAGTTTTGATTGGGTACAGATAAATTATACATTATTTGATTTTGGTTTGAGGTAAAACAATTATGTGTATCCACCATTTTCTAACATGTTCAGTTTCTCAGTGGCCTGCTTACTCTGTAGGTTAATATGTAATTAAACTTATACAGAGTTCAGTCTGATGATCAAAGTTTGATTAGAAGACTGATTGATTTAGAAGACGATAATCTACCAATCCTTAATCAACATACAATGTCGATTGCTATCATCTCCAGGTTGCTGGCAGTATGTCCTAGAAGTGGCATTTCTCAGAGACTGATCCCCACATGTTAATCTTGCTCGATCACATTGCACAGCCACCTGTTTCCCCGTCCTCACCAGACATTTCCTTTGTGTCATGATGTACTTCCCCTTCCTGTTCTCATCACCCATCCAAATCCAGCACTCACTCTTCATCACTATCCATTTCCTCCCTCTGCAAACTCTTCCCTTTGAAGACATTTAAATCCACTGACTCACACACACACTTGCCCCAGGTTACAATCAACTTGACCTGTGTATCAGTTATACAGCACATTCTCAATGTCAGTGTAAAAAGCATTATTAGTTCAGCCAGTATTGATGTTTGCTGTTTCTCAAAGCACAAGCTCTCTCTACCCCTATCTCTATCTCAGTCTTTTTTTCCTTTCTCTTTCTGTCTGGTTTCTAATGTATTCTACCCCTTTGGTGGCCTCTAGCCAGCCTGGCTCTTATGTTCTTTAACAATGGAGAGGGAGGAGGTCACTTGATGCCTCTCCCAAGCTCGACTCGGCTCTCTTTTGCTCTCCTCATATTCCCTAATATGCTGTGTTCCTATCTCTCCTTTTCTTCTGCTTTCCTCTCCTCTTTTCTGTCTACCCCTCCCCTCGTGTCTTCTCCCTAGCCCTCTGGGTGAGGTTGTCCTACCAGGCTGTAACTAAGCTATCTCTCTCCTTTCTCTCTCTCTCTCAAGAGAAAAGAAAGAGCTGATACAAGGCACATTTCAGCATGGCAGGTTCCTCAGAGGATGATTTGATTCTTGAACATATAGAAAGCAACATGCTGTATATAGAGAGCAGATGTTACAAATACCCAAATACGGATCATGTACATGCTATGCAAATAATATGCAACCAAAAGAAACACAAAACACAGTATGTAAATGGCCAAATATATGCAGATAACTGAATATTACAGCCAATTCTGATTGTTGAACATCTCATTCAAAACTATGGCCATTGATAACCTCATATGACAACATCTGCTCTTCTGGGAGGATGTTCCACAAGATTTCTAGCCCATTCAGCCATAAGAGCATTATTGAGGTCAGCCACTGTTGTTGAGCAGTAAGGCCTGGCTTGCTGGCAGCATCGTAGGTCATCTCATCGTGTTATATGGGTTGGAGGTCAGGCCTCTCTGCTGGCCAGCCAAGTATCTCGAGGAATAGTCATATTGGTTGATTCTGTACATCATGATTTACGATCAATGTCAGAGCTCAGTACTGATGCAGGAGTTATGTAGAGAAGCATAGTAGGAAGAGGGGTTTGCTCCCTTTCTCATAATAGAAATTAATGCTGCTACAATATTTCCCTAACCTTAACCGTACCATAGTTGCCATGTGAAGATATTGTACAAAGACTAGCACAATTTACTAGCATGAAACACAACATCGATTGAGATGCCCATAAATTGTTTACTGAATATGAAAAGAGTAGGGGGGGGGGTCTAGTATGGTGCCCGGGCTCTGCAGACCCCTAGAGGAACCTATGACAAAATATGGAGGAGGGAGAGAAAAAAGGGAGGTAAGGTAGGCCAAATAAAACAAAAACCAACAGGCCTCTTCCTGTACAACAGGAAGAGGTCTTGCTCCTTAAGTTAATCTAAAAATGGTAAAACATTGATATTTAACATGCAAAATGGGCCTATGTCAATGTTCTGAGGAACCTATGAAAAACAGCCTCTGCTAAACAAATCTTTAATCTTTCATTCAACCTTTAAGTGAAGCTTTGAGTTCATTATGATCAGAATTTGTGCTGCTTAGCTTCTTTCCTTCCAATTCTCTACCATCCAGAGTGGCAGCTACTGCTACTACAGCCTCATATGTGGAGTCAGCAGAGGAACTTGCCATCAGGTCCTGATCGACCTCCCCTCAACCCCTCCGCCCTTCCATCTATCAACCCTGGTCCTAGACCCTGCTGGCGACCAGGATGAATGATTCATCCTTTCAGTGAAAAGAGCTGACTCATCGCTGCATTTCAGCTCCATATTTCCAAAAGTGGGCAGGAGCTAAATGGCTTTACCAATAGCCTGTCCTTCTCACCAGCTACAGCTACCTTCTTGTTGTTCTGCTGAACATGCAAAAGAAGGAAATACAGTATCAAAATGTATTGCCACACTGAGTAGAAGCCATAAAGGCCTATTTATCTCTCAAGGCTGCAGCTAATTGCAGCTTAGTGTATCTATACAATTTCTGAATATAGGCAAATGCACAAGTTTTATTTAATGTGCTGCCTCATGAAGTTATTACTCAATTCAAACGAGGCTATCTGCTCTGGCAATTTATTAAATGGTCATCTTAGAAGCTGAGGCCGATTGATAGTCAAATATCTGACCAGGAGTCAATGTCTGTCTCTTTGAAGATTGGTTTTGAGGACCTGGTGCACACAAATATTCACATACTCACAGTGTGACATTTTAAGATGAAGGACATTTTAGTTCTGCTCTGCTGCAGTGGACTAATGGTCAATAACAGATTTATTTTCATCACACTATATTACATGTATGCATGTGTGTGTATGTGCTGTGTGAGCGTGCCGTTTGTGTGTGTGTCCTTCACTTCCTTCTCCGGCAGTTATTATGGACATTTGAAATTCTGAGCCAGCTTCTAGATTGAGCAGGGGGGGATTACTCATCTGCCTCAGATATTGTGCTCCTTGGTGGTGCTTGGCTTTGTGGCTGACTTAATGAGAGTGGAAGGCTTTGTTGTTGTGAATTTCTCTATTCATCCAAAAGGAGGAGGAAAGGTGCTCCACTGAGGAGAAAGAGAAAAAATAAGGTAGCTACTCCCGGGCTGCTTTTCTCGGTGAAAAGGAATGACAACTAATACCTGAGGGCACTTCCTTATCTCCAGCCTGTCAACACAGACAGGCCATATCATTCACCGGGAGCTTTACTCCATGGGAAAAAAGCCATCCACCAATGGGAATAAGCCCTTCGTAGAAAACAGTGGTGCTCTATCTCTTACTGTGACTCTGTAACCTTTATCATACAGTGTTTATGGAAGAATGGTTCCTCACTCTGCCAAATAGTGAGACTTTCTTTCATTTCCTGATTTCAAAGCAATGTTGAGATGTTCTCGGCTTAGAGGAAACAGGATGAGGTGAGGAGGCAGGAAGTGCATTGTGGGACAATGATGAGATTATGGGGTGAGGAGAGAAGATCAGGTTTGAGATTCAAAAGATGTGCTGACCACAGGTAGCGTTATTAATGTGAAAGAGAGAGAGTGTGTGTGTGTGTGTGTGTTAAAACTTTGCTCTCTCAGACATTTTTTATCCCATGTTTAAGGATCACAGTTTAAACGATGAAGCAGTTTTAAAGCTATGCTCCCTTTTACTGGCATTTTTGTGTAAAAGTGAAGAAATGGAAGGTCATCATCACAGAATAACATGATAGAAGTGAGAAAAAAGAGAAAGATGCATAATGCCACAAGGTGCAAATGGTTTATTGACATCACACTGTCTTGAGCAAATTTAATTGACTTTTGTCAATAAGATGGATGAATAAGAAATTATGTAACACCAAAACATCAATTGTGATTTTCTCTGGGGAACCAGAATGAACGTGTGCATAGCTGTGCACAGAGAGGCAGGGGCCTAAAAGAAAAGATGCACTCTTTACATCTCATTTAACCTCTGAAAAACTCCCACCAATACCACATCCTGCGAATAACCACTGAAGCCACATCCGTCTGAGCTAAAGACAATAGTTCCTCACATGCATGGTGGGAATCCTCATGTGTAGAAAACTCACTCAAAACAGTTATTTGTAGACCCACCTTTAAAAACCCTGTGCTCTGCTGAGCTCTGGCAATTTCCTGATGAAAGAGAACAGTCCAAAGCGTACCCCGCCACCCTCACAAAAGTGTCTCCCTAGAAGAAATCGATGACCTTCTGTGGGAGGTGGAGATATGCCACAATCGACTACACAGCCCACTAAATAGGCAGCCAGTGGCAGATGATGTTAAATGAGGCTGGGAGGAGATAACACATTTGGTTACATCATTGCTCAGGTCCCACAAGGAGGTGGAAAATGATTCAAGGAAATGAGGTGAGGAGCCAAACAGTCACTAAAGAATTTTGTAAAAAATGGTGCATTAGTAGATTTTTCCTCTACCATGACCCTTTTCCCAAATGTCTGGTGGAAATATCTTATAAAATATGCAGCGAAAAATCAGGACTTTTGGATAATAAGTTGAAAACATAATCTCTATCCAATTTAGTAATGATAATAATTTTACCTATCCTCATCAGACTCTCTAAAGCATCTCATTGTGGAACATCCAGCAGATATTTGTAATGTATTGTAGTCAAAATCAATTCTGTTGTTGAATTCAAGGTTATTTGTTATTTGTTATTATTTTCTCTGCTCTTAGGTTATTTTAGTGTTAATTTTTACCAGTTTTTTATTATTGTTTTATTTGTACGCCTGGTGTTACATTGTCCCATCTGCAACTTTTAATGCTGTCTTCAGGTCAGGTGCAAAAATGGTTTCCAATCTCAATGGGACTTACCTGGTGAAATAAGGGTTAAATCAGAAAGAAGCCTTCAGCATATCCTAAATTGTAAACCATGAACAAAGGATGTCCTGAAAATACCTCTGTGGCCCATTTTTACTTTTGCCAAAAATAACAAGAGAGAGAGTCTGCAGCCATGCTAGCACATCAGTACTTTGGGCTGAATTCTAACATTAGCATGCTAAGGCTACATTCAGACCGAAAAGCCTCGCTGCATTAAAACAATGCAAGTGGTGGTGGGAGGCGGTGAGACAATGAAATACAGTCCTGGAAGTCAAGGAGCTACAGCGTTTAAAGGCTTCTCAGATGGCGAAACACCTCATAGCGATTTGAACTCAGACTTGATTTTACAACTCTGGTAAGCTATAGCAGCAGCAACCATTTTGTCTTTTGTTTTTCGATTGCAAAGTCAACAGCATAAAGGGGAATGTCACAAAATAATCAAAATGTGCTGGTTCAAATCTTTTGCTTTCAAGCATACCTATGGCCAGTCCAACAGAGTCTCACTGCAGTTTCTGAAATAGTTACAAAATGTAATCTTTAGATACCTAACATGAAAAATGCATAATGCCACAAGTCACAAATGGACACAAGGACACAAATTTTAATTTTTTTGTCATGACACTCAGCATGACTTTCAAACTAATCTATTTCAATTGGAAATATTTGTCATGCCTGCACCATATTTGTTCTGCCGGTCAGCAGGAAACCATAACAAATCTCTGTTAAACAATCATGATGTTTTATGATGTGACATGTGGCTAAAGGTATGGTTAGGTTTAGGCACAAAAACTACACAGATATATTAGGGAAAGATTGTCGTTTTGGTTAAAATGATCACCTCAATAATAAAGTTAATAACGTTACTTCCTTAAAGTTAGGCAACCTTCATTGTCATACCAACATAAAATACCACAGCTAAAAAATTTGCCAAATTGCAGTTTAAAACATGACACTTGTGGTTGGAATGTCCACTTTGTGCCACCTATTGATCTAGCCATTCACCCAACCCACCATCTCCAAACATAGAAATTTGTACCTTATATTGATGTCATGGATGGCGTATGTCACTCAAATATGTAGGCACTCAATATACTTCCAATACAAATGCATTAGTTTGAAAAATCGTGCTGAGCGTCAAGAAAAAAATAGAAAATTTGTGTCCATGAACATGAATCTATAGATCAAATTTCGTGACTATATACAAACTGCCATGAGACTAGGTTGGTCTGTCTGAAAGCTGCTCACAATAACAATGCTACCATACTGATGTTTTGTAGATATAACATTGACCTTGTTAACCTTCTTGTTAGCATGCAAAAAACAAGTACAGCTGTGGCTGATGGGAATATTCTTTGTATTGCAGATATTTAGTGATAATAATAAGTACTGGAATAATTAAAGATTTGACCTGCTAATGGCGCTAGAAGGGGTCACTAAAGTTGTTACGATTTATCGGGAACATAAACTGCACCAAATTTCATGACAATCCATCGAATAGTTGTTGAGATATTTCAGTCTTGACCAAAGAGGTGGGCAGATTGATTGACTGACAGACATTGACATCCATAAAGAAAATCTTGCAAGACTATATTCCTCTTGTTTTTGGAAAACACAATGAACGTCTTCACAAATATAAAAATAAAAAATACAGACATTTCATGCACAGCACAACACATAAATATACCTTTTAACCCTTTTTTCTTTTCCCCACTTACACTTTTATTACCATTTCTCCCCAGTAACACCAAGTCTTGTGGTCTATGTCTGATAATGACAGTGATGATGAGTTATTGAGGACCTGTAGTCTCCAGAGTTCTGAGTGGCTCATATCCACTTCCATCTCTCTCCGATATGATTGGTCGCTGAGTTAATTGTGGAGGTCACGGATGGATGGGGAATTGAACATCCTTCCTTGGAGACCAAAAATCTAGATCACTCAGAAGGAGACGGCATTGTTAAAAGTAAACTATGGCTATGATGATAAAGATGATTGTGACCATTTCTCTGTCCTGATTCAAAATGAAAGATTAATGATCAATTAATGTAAAATGAGTCAGTCATGAGTAAATAAAGAGTGGAAATTCCAAGTAATTTAACCAAATTAAACAAAAATTATTTAAAAAAAATAGAGTTTAAGTTAAAGTTTCGTATTTATATGTGAAACTCTGCATTTGTTTGTATTTTTCCAACAATTGTTCCAGTACAAGTTTGTGCAATTTAAATACCCTATAACATTGCTATAAAAATTGCATAAAAGGACTACAAGGCTTCTCTAGAATGCAGTGATTGGATGTATTTGAATCTTTACTGTACGTATTTACATACTATGTACTGTATATAACCTTATATAGTGATAAAGTGTTGATGAATATGGAATGTACGCCTGAATTGATGAGTCAGCGTTGATGCAAAAGAAAAGTCTCTCACAAATGTGCTTGATTTAATTACACTTTCCTGGGGGATTTGTGTGACATGACATGGTATAGACGGGGTGAAGTCCTGAATGCACTGTGGCACTGTGGTTTTTTATTTCACCGTGACTCAAGTCATAAGTGGTAAACTGGTTTACTGGAGCAATCAGTCGGTGTCACGCCAGCACTGTGTTCACTCGGCCATTTATGGAATCTCTCGATAGCGATGGAT
Source organism: Scomber scombrus (assembly GCF_963691925.1). NCBI lineage: Eukaryota > Metazoa > Chordata > Actinopteri > Scombriformes > Scombridae > Scomber > Scomber scombrus. The sequence goes on from NC_084984.1 coordinate 12,469,373, forward strand.
GTTGTGCCGCCATGTGGATTTTGGTGATGTGGGTGAATTTTCCACTGTAAGTGTTAAAAGATTTACTAGTGTACTACAACCTGTGACATCCAACTGGCAAATAAAAATATCATTAACTCACTGTTGAGTAGCAATAGCATGATACTACATGATGTCAATAAGAAGAGAAAAAAATAAATACAGTTCCAAATCATATAAATATGTGATGAGTTACTCAAAACTCATCTTTTTAAAACCATTTGTCACGTTTGATTTATGCTCTGCTCTTCTTTGCATATGCAGTATTTTTTGGTTTTCTAGATTCTTGTCATCTAAAGCATCTAAAAAATTATTTGACAGAACTTGACAGATATTATAGTTGCATTTAAAATGAGATAAAATCACTTCAAATACGTTAATGTCACCATAAAGTAATTCCACCTGACCAGATGTTTTACTGGTTTAATATTCATACTGGTGAACTATTCACTGAATCTTGTTGCCTTCCTTTAGGATCATACCCAGACTGATTAGGTTTAATCCAGTTTTTGCTGCTATACTGATGCCAGACAGAACAACAACAAAGTCTTCCTCCAGACACATAAGTGTTAAACTGCTACTGAGATAGCCAAGATTACTGATTGTAAACAAGTGGGTGAAACTGAGACATAACAATTATAAATAATGCTTTTATGAGCTTTGATCGGGCCAGAGGCCTGTACATCTATAATACCTTCTTTGTTATATATGCCACTCATTATGCAGTGAAAAGCAAAGTGAACTTTTTTGAGATGGTTTAAGTCATTCTGAAGGTGAAACTTAAAGGTTATAGCACCTGACATTTTGTCCAAGTGGTCATTTTTAATTCGAAGCACATCCGATATTTATAAAGGGCTGTGAGGCTTAATGTGAAGTACTGACCTCTATTCTTTTATGGAATAGATTGATGTTTTAACCATCAGTCCATTATGCAATATTCTTCAGGATCTCTTCTGGTTTGTGGATGTTTGTTTTCTTTCCCTGATTAGGTTAAGAGTGACCTGAAAATCTTAGGTTTCTACTGTGTCCTCTGAGAATAGATGTGTGGATATTGGAGGCTACCCAGCAGGGTTTTAGGTATCTGGGAGTCTGTGGGGTTGTCATCTTGCCGCTTTAGCTTCCATTCCCATGTCCAGGTAAGTGGAGGCCACTTTTGTGAAACACAGATCTCCCGAATTTTGTGCACATCAACAATGCAGCCACAGTGACCTATAATCTAATGTAGCTTTGCCTACCTTTTCTGTTTTCTAACAGAAAGTGACACATTTTTCTGTAAAACTATCTTGTTGTTGCATCATACATCAGTCTGTGAAACAAATTAGCCTATTGGGGTCCAAGAATAATATAATAATACAGTATATAAACATTTCTCTTGTGTATTACCCTAAGATAAGTTATAGTCTCAGTGCAGGGATAGAAACAACTCTAAGAATGCTGATATTGGCCAGTTCTGCAAAACCACAGATAATGTTCAGTGGCAACTTTTTTAGAGATAATAGTTATGGCAAATAAATAGTTGGTTAGGGTATGGATGAGGTTAGACAACTATAACTTGGTTAATGTAAAAAAATATCAATGATAAAGTTGCTAAAACTGTATTAACTGTATTATGTTACACACATGTCAGGTTTCATACAGCTCCACTACTTCCACACTCTTACTGTCAGCCTTGCTACATGTACAGTAAGGTGCACTTCTCTTTTTAATGAAACTAAACATTGGCATTGGATGGAAAATGTGAGGTGCAGCATTTTTAGCATAAAATCCAACCACCGCAGTGGCTGCTACTCATGCTATTGTTGCTCATCGACTCTGGAACAGCCTCCCATCAACTATCAGAGAGCAAAAAAAACGCATTTTGGTTTCTTTGGCTCTCTTGATTTTGATTTTAAAAAGTTTACTTGGTGGTTTATACACTTATTTCTCTATGTTTTAAGGTATATTGTGTCTCTCTTTCCTGTTTATACTTCCTATAAAGCACTTTGTAACTTTTGTTAAAAGGGGGCAGATACATAAAGTTTGATTGCTTGCTTCTGACCCTTGAGGAAAATAAATAGCCAGAAAGAATGACAAGTTGTTGAGTTTCCACAGTGGACATTCACACTGGTTAGTGGTGGTACTACACACCGAGCTAGTCATACTTTCTAAAAGAAAATAATGGCAAGAGGATGAACATCACACTAGCAGAAACCTTGAAATGAATGTACCAGTTTCTCAAGTGGGGCATTCACTGATCACAGTGAAAACAGACTTTCCTCTTGTGAATCTGGTGCAGTGTCGAGATCAAGTCTAGAGGTCTATCAAATATAAAGCAAATAAATTCTCAATATAATAAAGTTCTGGGTGATTCACCAGTGGTTAGATGAAAATGTAATCATGTTTACTACAGTAGCAGAGCCAAGGTCGGTACTTTGATTTGGTGTTTGGCCTTTTTTTTGTCAGCCTTCCTCGTGGTTGGACTTCTGCATTCCTTTCCAGAGGCAGGTTGGTCTCAGTGCCAGGGTAAGCTGGAGTAACAGATGGTTGCTGGAGCAAGTCTGGCCTTCTCTCTCTCTCTCTCTCTCTCTCTCTCTCTCTCTCTCTCTCTCTCTCTCTCTCTCTCTCTCTCTCTCTCTCTCTCTCTCTCTCTCTCTCTCTCTCTCTCCACAATAACCTCACTGCTGTTCTCATGGTAACACTATCTGCCAAGTCTGAAGGATTGGATTTTTACAGGACGCATGAGCTCAGCACTGTACCAGGGGTTGACACTCTCACTGTCTCTCTCCTTCCTCCTCCTCCTGCACCTTCATCTTTCTCCCTGTCCCTATTGAATGTTTGATTCCTTCCTCCTCACTGGCCCAGGATCCCTTTGTCTCCTTTATCTGGTTCCTCCTCTCGTCAGCTCATTTGTCATCACCGTTCGTTGAGTCAACGGTCCCATCCCTTCTTCTTCCTCTTCTTCCTGGTTTTGTTTCATCATCCAGAAATCCCATCCGTGACTGGGCTTTATCAGTTAGCGTGTTTAAATCTAACTCCAATCTAATCTCCTGCATCTGCTGTGCTATTGTTCCTCTTTTCTTTGTTCCACTGTTTCTTTACACAGCTTGCCTCTACTGTATCATGTTCTCCAGGCTATGTTGATATCACAAGACTGATGGTTTCAACTCTGGATATGATCTCTCACTTGAGAGAACGGTGCCCATTTTGGCGTTTGGGTTCTTGCAGTGTGGCCTAGTTGACTATTTGGGCTTTTTGTTGAGTTTTTTTTTGGAAGTTAATTAATCAGGGAAACACACACACACACAAACCCATACAGACACACTTATTAAGGATATTAGATTTAAACAGACTCAGCGTGGTGTAGGAAAGCTGTTCTTTGTACCAACTTAAATTTCTGAAACAGTGGCCATCTGTGGCACAATGATTGAGGGGGTGACCCATCCTGAATTCAAAACATTTACAAATCAAATGCAGGACCACACACACAAATTTGCCCAGCCCCTGCTCCATCAAAGAAGAAATTCAAATCACAAGAGCCAAGAAGGGAAGCTGGCTTTCTGTGTGTCTTGCCATCTTTCCATCCACAAGGTGAGCTCTCTCATACCTCCTCTTCCCTCTTTTTTTTTCCCTCTGACGGCATTGTAAATGGAATGAGTCTGGTTGCATTGCTGTATTACGGTGGGATAAAGTATCAGTGCTGGTAATCTTCCGTGGATTAATGGCTTCTTCTTTATCTGCTGCGGCTGCTCCGCTCAGATGTCTGGCCGGGCCAGGAGCCTCCTGCTGGAATACTAATGACAGACAGACAGACAGCTCCAGCTCTCCCTGTCGCCTGCCCCAGCCCAGCCTATGGGAGCTGTGTGTATGTGTGTGTGTGTGTGTGTGTGTGTGTGTGTGTGTGTGTGTGTGTGTGTGTGTGTGTGTGTGTGTGTGTGTTTGAACGTGTCAGTGAAAGAAAGGGAGCACATACATGTGAAGTGCATGTGTGCATGTAGATAGAGAGAGACAGAGAAGGAGACTGCACGTGTTAAGAGTGTGTGTGTGTGTGTGTGTGTGTGTGTGTGTGTGTGTGTGTGTGTTTTTTGCCCCCAAGACCCTGTCGCCTCCTTTGTGAGGTAGCCGCTGTCCTCCTTGTCCTGGCTGACACCTGCTTTGCATAAAGGAGGTACCAAGCAGAGAGGAGGGGAGGGGCAATGATGGTTAAATGAGGGTCCCCCAGGATGTGAGAGCGGGGACGACGGAGGGAGAGGACAGGAAGAAAGAGGAGGGGAAAGAGGGAGGAAGAGATACAGCAGATTGGTAAAAGAAAACAAAGCAGATTGATGGAGTGAAAAGAGGAAGCAGAGAAAATTTTGAAAAAAGAGACAATGGGAAATATGAACAAATCACAGTTACTGGACCACACACGTCACTCTTTTCCAACATGAGCAAATCCACTGACAGGCACCCATTCTGTAGTCAATAACCCACTGTAGGGTGTAGTCATTGTGGCATGATAACTCCAATTCCATTCCCTTAGCAAGGTCACATTTACCCCATACAGACCCTGAGCTAAGAATATCTAGTAGGTCCTTTTATGAAAAGGAAAAGGACCAACACTAAACACCATCTGCTTCCTCAGTGAAAGAAGAAAAGAAGAGGAGGAGGAAAGGAAGAGGAGGGGGAGTGACAGAAGCACACCATGTACCAACTACTGGCCATGTTTATGTGAACAGAAATGCAGAGGAGAACAAAAGAAGGCTGCACACCCTGAACTTACCTCATTTCCAAGGTAGAATAGGAACCAATATGAGAGCAGACCATCTTTTCATGACCTGGCATAAGTTAAAAATGAAAAACCAACATCAGAAGACAGTTACATGAGGATCTCAACACATCAAACTGTCTCCAAGAAATGTAACCGTGTCTCCATATGTTCATGAAGTCAACAAAATACCAGAAAAAAACAAATTAATGAAACTGTTAAAATAATATTCTCAGAGGCAGCAGATTCATACATGTTTTAAGTTGCCATATGTTGTATCAGCTTTCAAGACCTCCATTTTATTTAAAGCTTCAGCTCACCATATAAACATTATAAAAAATATAGCCACAAAAATGACCACAATTTTAAAAACAGCATCTATTTGTGTCTCAAAATCTGAGCGTAATGTGAGCACTAAAAACTTGGTTTGAAGCTCCTTTTGTGTGTATTCAAAGCCACTCATGTATAAAGATCCATCATCTCCTTCAAATGTACACTGATTTACCAAAGGTGGACCTCTGAGATAAACTTTCACTATGTCCTACCCTTTTCCATTCACCATTTTTGGAGTGAACTGTCTTTGAAATTTGCCTTAGCTAATAAACTACATGCTAGGGATATTTGTTGGCATTTTGAAATGACAAGTGTAAGACAGTATATGAATAAAAAACAAGAATATCAGTGGGGCTGGTGGAGTTTAGGCCCACTCTCAATAATTGTGAATGGATATAGAGATCCAAACAACCCAGATGTTTTTTGTTTGTTTCATAATGACAGTTGAGACTTTTCTCTCACCCTGGCAGAGCAAGTATGAAGTGTGAAGTGAATTTTAAAGGGGACATATCCTGCACATTTACAACCCTACGTTTATATTCTGGGGCTCTACTGGACAATCTTTGCATGATTTACAGTTAAAAAAAACTCCTTATTTATCTTATGCCAGTCCTTTATGCAGCCCCTCAGGTCAGCCTCTGTCTGAAACATGCCATTTTAACTCCTATTTCTTTAAGCCCCCCCCCCCAGATGAGCCCACTCTGTTCTTACTGGCTAGCTCCCGGAAGCCGCACCGCAGTCAACTTCTAGCTACATAAACAAACAGTAGTAGTAAAATAGTAATCATTAAACTTACTGAATACATCTGCGCATGTTTGAGTCTCAATCTGATCCAAAATATGCAAAAGTTAAACGGTAACAACCAACGGAACCTTAGCAGCACCCTTAACAACAAAGGCTACAGAACAGATGGCCGTTTGTGGGCATGGACAAATAAACGGATGTTATCATGAGGAGGAAGTATAGGTCACTTTACAAACTTAGTATCTGGACCAGGCTGAAGCCCTGGCTTTTGACTTAGAGGGAACATTTTTCTCAAGTTTTGGAACTTTGTTTTGGATCCCCCTTTAATCATTTTGGCATATTTGATACATAATATTGATTGTTCCATGTAACTTATTGGAGTTTAATCTGGACAGTTTTCGTGGGAGGAAAAGCAACCTATTTTTGGTCATTCATCATTAAAAAGAAAAAAAAGCCCAAGTCAGAGGGCCGAGAATGCACCTGTGTAATCTAATGCAATCCAATGTGGCAACCTTGCAAATAGCTTTGTGAAGCTTATCATGTTCAGTTATTGTTGACACTGGTTTGTGTCAGAGAGGTGTTGATTTAGCTCTACAGTCATTTCCTCGGGCTGTACTTAGTGTTTTATTGTACTGAGAGGTGTTTTAAATCCCGTCCTCCTCAGAATTGTAAATGAGGTTGGACAAAATGTTAAAACCTTTCAATATGTGTTCTTTCAAGAACACTTTACAATATATTTTACAGTTTTTCAGCAGTAAATAGATATTTAAAGTAGTGTGCAAAAGGTTTTATGTTTTGCTAATTTTCTAAGTTAAAAATCAACATAAAAGCTTATATATGTTTGGAGAAAACCCTCCCATTTACATATACACACAGCTGGCTTGCAAGTCAGATTACAGTGGCTCCATTTTTGGCATTCTCCTTCCAGCTATTCTTTTCAAGTCAGATCTTGAATGGTGGTACACACAGACCGTTTGGTTGAGCACTCAGAGCTCTCTGAAGAGACTGCTGTGTGTGACTGTGTGTGAGACAGAAAAAGAGATGTCATGCAAACACCAGAACATTGTCATGATGCCCTGATGTGACTCCAGTTAGTGTTTCTTTCTCTCTCTTTCTCGTCCTCTATCTGCCTTTCTTCTTCATTCTCACTAACTTTTCCTGTGTGGTCTCAAGCAGCTCTCTCCTCACTTTCATCTCACTTGAAGAGATAATGAGTTGGATTGCGTCACCCCTAGAGTAATTTGACAAAACTTTGTATTAAAAAAACACTCACTTTGATCCTTAAAAAAGGAAGAAGTTGTCAGTAAAAAAGCTAATTAATGCTTTGCATTTTGATACGATGCATTTACTGTGTGCAAACTTTTTATTCCATTAGTTGGTTTTTTTACATTGATATATCAACCATGGCAGACATCAGCTCAGAGGAAAACTGGTGCACACGGTCCCACTAAAGATCATGTCACATCCAGCATCTAATGCTGGATCACGTGTAGAAACCACTGAGTTGGAGCAGGTGCACTGCCACAAGCTAGGAGATTGCAGCTAGTTTAACACTTTCACAGTCATTTTCATGGAATGAAGTGAGGATTGAGAAGGTTAAACATCAATGAGTCGTACTAGAATAAAGCAAAAAAAAACAACAACAAAAATGCTTCTTTGTAGACACATCTGGGTCTAATCACTGACATAAAAAACGGTTAACAAACTGCTATATCTAAATTTGGACAACCCTCAGCTGACAAGCTGAACAAACATACACATGCACTGACAGCAGAGGTGTGAATGTGCGAGCAGGTCATGTTGGTTTCTCTGGAGGAAGAGAAGAAAACAACGTGCCTTGGTCTCACTGGTGGTTGGAGGGATTGAGTGAATGTGTGCCGCATGTGTGTTTGTAGGTGTACATGCATGTCTGTGTGTGAGTGTGTGTGTGTGTGTGTGTGTGGCCCAGAGCTCTTTGTGCCTTTTTGATGGACTCAGCCTTTGTTGCCACTCTATGTGTCATATACACATGCACCCACACAGACAAAAGTACACACCCATATCCACATGTAATTTGGTTGCTTCTGCTTTACTGAAACAAAACTAACCCCAAGCCACATTTAAAAATACAATACCTTGTCTTGTCACAGCGCACAACACATGAAACCCTTGAACAATTGATTTTTTAAACTCTCACCTTGACTCTAATAGGTAATTTAGGGGATGCTTTAGTGTGCCTCTAGTCACTAACCTAAAATTAGCTTTTCAGCCCACCCAAATTGTCCTTACAACCAAAAATGTCCTCACAAGAACAGTGAACTGTCTATATTGGATCCTCACAAGCACAGCTAAACCAGACCACACACACTCACACACACGTGCAGGCAGCTACCATTGGCTCTGCAAAGAGGGTCCCCTCCTGTCCCCATCCCTTCTTGCCTGCAGCTGCTGGCCAGCCTGTCAGTTCCCAGGCATCAAGCCATCAGAGATGACGCCTCCTCACGCCACCAAGTGGTAATCACCTGTCCTGCACCACAAGCAACAGGAGCTCTGTCCTCCAGCCAGCACTGGAGCTTTAGATGCTAACAAAGGTGTGTTACAACTTCACCAGTGGAGGCTGAAAATCGGTGTGTTTGTGTTTAAGCTGGGACTTCAGGGTTCAAGCCATGTAATGAAGCTGCATAATGAAAACAAGCCATCAAATTTAAACTGTCGTAAAAACATCATGCTATAACTCGATCTTATGACAGCAATTTTGTAGCACAGATCAGTCTCTTTCAAGTGATATACATGATTTGTGACATCACAACTAGTTTGGAGCCAGTTGTGGTCCAGTATGCAACTTACACAAGTGTGATGTGAAAACGTGAAGCCTCAGATGCACATAACACTGTAAATTAACTTTTCAGTGAAGTAGGATGCATTTTGTGTCAAGAGGTTAAACTTTTGAAATTTTTTAGGTCTTTTTTTCTTTCTTTTTATTTCAAGCAGATTATTGTTATATGCGTTAAAACATGTCTTGAGGGGATCTTTGATATTTTGCCCCCAAACTATAGATTAGGGATAGATGAACTTTTAAAAAGGAGTAAAATGAAATGAGTAGTTGTTGTTGTTGTTGTTGTTGTTGTAGGCTTGGGACAGGCAGACCCAAGCCTATTCTGAACATCTTAAAAATCTTAAGAAATGGGTCAAAGATATGTTGTTTCTTTTTCTTTTTTTAAAGGACTAAGGGTCCTTCCCTCCCCTCCTGTACACAGTCGTTTTTAGCAAACATTATTCAAACTGTAGTAAATGGTGAATTCAGATTTAGTGGACTAGTGTGCAGTTTAAGGCAGTAGGACTTGATGTGACATTGATACAAAAACGGACATGTGAGCTATAGCACAGAAATATCAATTTCATTTTGTTTTGGTTTCGTCACCGACAGTTCAACTGACGTTGTTGGTTTTGGTCTTTTTGTGGATTTGTTGACAATAAGAAAAATATGGGATTCTACCTGATTTAACCTTTAGTTTACATGTTAGAAGTATAATATGGGTGGTGGTGTTGAGGAAAGAAAAAGTAAAGAGCAAACACAAAATAGGTCACAACTTGAAGCTGTTAGTGTCAGATATACTCCTGTTTTTTCTCTCTACTGTGCCTGCATGTGTGAGTGTCAGTTGTGGGTTTCTTTGTGGGTAGTATGTCATGGTCTCAGTATGTCCCTGAGCTCTACTTCAAATTCACTGTGGGTTCAAAGTCACATGTGTGCTTACCGTATCCTTGCATTGTGTCTATGTGCACAATTGAAATGAGTGTGAGTGTGTGTGTGTATGTGTTGTGGTTTTTATATATTCTGGTATTTTCAAGACATTGTATACCATATCCTTGGTTCATCTGTGACCTTTCCTCAGACACCACTTTAGGTCAAAGTTATGTGTAAATGAATGTGTATACATTGTGTGCGATATATGTGTATGTAAACCAGCTTGTGTGCACACATTTAGGTCAGGATTCATCTTCTGCAACTAGAAAACAGGCACAAATCTGAGGTTAGAAAGAGTCTGAGGGGATGCATGCTGTGGGGCAGGTGAAGCACATGGAGCAAGGGGCCGAGGTGAAAGGAGCAAGGGGTTGACGGTGGGGTGGGTGGTTTGCTCAGTTCAGTGAGTAATTGTGATAGGGGTCATGCAGGTCTGGACCTCATTAAGAAAATTGTCTTGGAAATTTCAGGCTCTGAGCTGTCGTCATGTCATCTGCCTTCTTGTCACAGGAGGCAGCGTAAGGAAAACAGCAGCTTATTATTGTGTCTTTGAGTTTTGTAAGGTCAAACAGTTCACTATTACAGTCAGTAAGATCACACACGTGCACACACACGTGCACACACACACAAACATAACGCAATTTTACAGCCACCACTTTGAGATACAAGCCTGTAATTGACATGCATGTATTTGACAATTTTGGACTTGAGGTATTAAAGGCAGGTACACCATCTCTACCAGTATAGCTTTTGATCTTCTTTGAGCGTTGTCTCTTTTCTCTTCAACCCCCCCTCGATCACCACCCCTCTCCCCTGGTTCTTAATTTGTATTCACAGGTGGATTCTTCGCCGTCTGACGTTACATAGATGAGAACTGGGGGGGATTTGGGGGATCTATCTCCAGCAGCTTTTTTAAAAGGGTGAAGTATCAATCAGGTGCTGATGTTACACTGATGCAATGTTTCAGCCTATAGAGGAGGTTACTTCTGGGCACTGTACTGATTTATATCACTTACTATCACATACCAGCCGTTGATATAGATATCAGTTACTCTTTAGATATGATACTGGGAACAAATGTAGCTTAGAGACATATACATTTATTTCTCTTCCACTATAACGTTTTCAATGTGTGCATCCATGTTCGCTTCTATCTAGATCTAGAGGCGTGGAATCACATCAACAACACTTCGTGTACTGCTTGTAAACATGTTTATTGTCATGCTTTCGATTGCAATTCAACGCATTCACCAAAGAAACAGAACACAATAAAAAATTTGCTTTTCATTTCAAAACGTTATACATTCAAGAGTGCAATTATTTTTTATAAATAGAATAAAATATCTGAAACTTGTAGCAAATAATCTCTTTTAAAAATGTTTTAACTGCTGCAGAGTAGGAAATATAGCATTTACATAAAGCAGAATATACACAGAAAGAAAAAGATAAAGACATTCATAGATGAGCAGGTGCACAGCACTGTTCCCAATACCCAGAGATAAAATTATCATCTTGTTCGCTATATAAATATATAATAAAAATTAAGCTACACGCAAGTGTACTGCAAGTGTGCAATTAGCCCAAGGATACTATGATGTTCATATCCAACAGCATAAATATTAACACCGTATACAGTACATTAAGGATGGGGTGATTATCCCAGAATAAGGTGCAGGGTTGTTTGGAGTCACCTCTTATCAAAATTCTGTTTCAGCAGTCTTTTAAATTACGTTGTAAAAATGCAAAACCCAGTTTGGAATAAAAACATTTTTAGCCGTTGGACAAAACTGTCTTTCTTAATAACAGACAACAAAGCAGAACGTTTAAGTGACCTCCTGTCATGACAAAACTGAATCAGAAATGACTCCACAACCCTGCTTGGAGGTAAAAAGGAGCTAAAGGGCGGAGGCTGACTATTCGGTCTTCTTGTAGTTTGTTGCCTCTGCATTCTCTGACTCCTCTTTGGCTTTGAGCGATCTGCTTTTTCCTTTCCCTGCTGCCACATTCTTACTGGACTCTTTGGTTGCTGTGGTAGAGGTCATCCGGTTTGTTGTGCCGTTATCAATATTTCCTTCCTTAACATCAGTGGTGAGGGCGGTGTAAGGGGAGGAGCCAGAGAAGAGGGTCTTGTAGATGGCCGACTCGATGGGAGCAAAGGGTGAGGTGGATGACCCTGTCAGCATCATCCTTGACTGAAAAAGAGAAGATAAACGTGTGATGACAGAAGCAAAATGTGAGAAAAGACAGAAACTATTTTTTATGAGATTTAGAAGTGATGATCTAATTATTTCCAAACTGTAGGAGTGAATCATATCCTCAGCCAAACAACAATAAAAAGTGACTTTATATAAGATCACGGTTAAGTCTAGTACTGCAATGAATTAATCGATTAGTCGATTGATAGAAACTCTTTTAAATCTATTTTAATAATTTAACAACACTTTTAGTAATTTTTAAGGAAAAATGACAAAATATTTGGTGCTTTTAGCTTCTGAATTGTCAAGATTTAATTATTTTCTTTGTACACTAAAACTATTTGGGCTTTGGATTGTTGTTCAGACGGAATAAGACATTTAATGATGTCACCTTTGACTCTGGTAAATAATAATGGACATTTTCACTGTTTTATACACAAAGGGATTAATCAATTAATCAAGAAAACAGTTAAATAGACTGATAGTGAAAATAATCACTAACTGCAGCCCTATAGTCAAGTCTTGTGCCTCTAATAATGGTGTTGAAAAATATATGCTTATGCAACATGCCTACTGTATGTAATTTGTCATTTTTTTACGGAAAGCTGACCAGTTACGTGATGTTGGCCTACTTCACATATAACAGCACTGCATGGGTATTGGGTTTATTGGTTACGTATTAGTATTAGGGGATGCAAGTACAACACTTGCATCATCAGGAACACAAAATAATAAACAGCAGGTTGGACACGACTCTTATATCTGATGAAATGGCTCGGCACTAATTTGACAGATCAGAGTCAGAGGGAACTAACAGAATGAGAGTTGAAAGAAGACATGGTGGATTTATCTGTGTCTCAGTCAAGAGCACAAGTTTCCCAGAGAAGAGAGGAGAGGATGATGCAAGCTGATGAAAATGATGCAAAAGCCTCAGCCCTACGGGTAATACCAAGCTAATGTGAGTCACCACAGTTAAAACTTCAAAAAAGCAGAGGCAGAAAGGTCATTTAAAAGACAAGGCTCCGGCAACACCATAGATGTGGAGGGAGCCTCGGCACCAAAACATTTGTTATACCTGAGTTAAGATCTGAGTCATAGGTGAGCAAACTGACCAAAACACACCTTCTTGCTTTGTTTCTCAACTGCAAGTTTGCCACCTTGGGTAATATATATATATATATATATATATATATATATATATATATATATATATATATATATATATATATATATATATATATATATATATCAAGCTCACAGCAACAAGTGTGAGATATATCAGACTGACCTTGTTGACGACGGTAAAGACGGTGTAGATCAGCATCAGGTGCTGCTTCTGGAGAGGCAGGTAGTGGGTCTGCTGCAGAGTGAACAGCACCGCTCCTATCAAGGTGATCTTGGTGGGGCTTAACAAACAAACAATGATAAAAGTTACAGTTACAACACCTGATAAAAAAAATGATTAAAATATCTAAAATTGTGAGGATGATTACTTCATGCACACACTTTAAAGAAGTCACATTTGTTTGCTTGAAACATCATGGACAAACTGACTAAACTGGAACCAAACCATCACTGTAGATAGCAACCCTGTGAGTAAATTACTCCAATCGGTTTCAGTACTGGCTTGTATGTGAAAGACAAAGGTAACCAAGTGTTTTCTGATTATATTTTTATACACATACAGTTGCAGGCTCTAGAGCCTTATACTGTAGTGTCTCCATGGTAGACACAAAGACAGGAAACAAAAATAAACAGCTAGCCTCGCTCTTTCCACAAGATTAAAAAAAATCAGCCTGCTAGCTCCTCTAACTGACACATTATATCTTGTTTGTTTGTCTATACAAAGACCAAAGTGTGAAAACAAATGGCATAACATCTCACACTGTTGCTTTTTTTGCAACCAAGTATGGTTTTAAAACTTTTCCTTTCAATTTCAAATGACACTCTGTACATTACAATATACTCACAGTGGATTAAAACTGCAGTTTATAATCACAAGAACATAAAAAAACACACATGTAATGTCACTAAATTCCAGTAGAAGACTTACTATGACATTTTGAGGAGCTCGTTGGTTTCTGGTTTCCATACACCTCGAACAAGCTGCTCAAAATTACTAATCAGACCACCTCCAGCACCTTGTGGAAATGGAAGAGAGATTAGATTAAAATGTATTACTTATCTATCTACTAATTATAAAACTAAATACGTCATTCTTACTTCAAAGCACAAAAAAAAAAAGATTTGCAGATGCACACATGCACACCAACAGCTAACTGACCTCTTGCCCAGCCGATGGCAATCATAACCAGCAGGCTGTCGTTGTATTTGCCGTATGCCTGCGTGACCCCTCCGAGCACCTTCCATGTCCTGGTCACTTCCTTCATTCCTGACAGCACCAGCCTGAGAGGCAGCAGGGCAGCACAACAGTACACAAGGTCCATGGGGCAGTAGAACACTAGATACCTGAGGAGACACACATGGCTCAAACAAAACACACATAACATTTCACATATCTACTGAATGTAAACTATGTGGTCAGTAAACAAAGTCTCTGTCAAGTACCTCTTTTCACCAGCAGAGGGTACTGTGTTTGTTTTTGGGATAAGAGTGCAATTATATGTGCCACCAGTAGAGGGTACCAGACTTCTTCTTCTTTTCTTTTTTTAACTCAATGACCTCCCTGTTTCATTCAATGTCTTTCACATTTCTTGCTCTCTTTATAGAAAATTGATTATTGCACATTTCATCTACAAGAACCTCATTATTCTGTATTTTGCTTCGGGGATGCAAAGAAGCAAGGACACATTTCTGTGTCCCTTTTCCTCAAAGTTGCAGAGGGCCTCTCACTAATCCTGTTACTTTCTGCTTCCATGCTTTCCTCTCTCTCTCACCCCTTTTCTCTGCATTTCTTCTCATTTCTTTGACATTTACCAGATAATTGAAGCAAGCAGGATGCTGGTGCTGTTGGACAAAGGTGCTACAGGAGGCTCGGCCAGCATGATCCCTGACAGAACAGCTCCGCCGAAACAGAAGAGCATGGAACTGAACCAGCAGGCTAAGGGGCTGGTTCTGGACACCTGAAGAGCTCCTGCACAAGACAAGAAGTGGATTTGTTAGCACGATCACTGTGGATTTCTTTGAGGCCCCTACATATACAGTAGCATGTTTTCTATTCATAAAGTATCAGCATTCAGACATGGTCAAAACATGCTGTGCTCTTATAGTCACGAGTGTGTAAAAGCCTGGGAACATCCTGCAATCACTGTTGTTCAGTGTTTGCCATAATGAGCAGTAAACTTAGGCATGAATACTACGATAATCCCTGGTGATGTAACATGACAAAGTATATTTACCCAAGCACTGTACACTTGTGAGGTACTTGTGTTTGACTTCGGTGCTACTTTATGTTTCCTGGTCCACCATATTTTACAGCTAAAGTTTTTTCAGATCTACATTTTCACGTTATACAGATGATGTATTTTTTATATACTTTAAAAATATTTTTATTATGAATTTAGGTCACTTTGTAGAGATCTATTTTCACTCATTACAGTGTCGTCTGATCATTGGTGTAAAAAAAAACAAAACACATTACATCCCCCTTGTTTCCATGTTGTAAGTCAATAAAAGTTAATATTTTTATAGACACTGTACAGTGTATCTGTACATCTGTGTGAGTATACAATATATATGTGATAAAAATATTTTACTAGACTTTTACCAGTAGCAGAATGATTTTATTCTGTGGCATTGCTACTTATACTTATGCAAAAGGTTTCAAGACTTTTTCCATCTCCCTTCACTAAAATAAAGAGTGAGAAATAGGATTATTATTGCAGACAGCAGTTGAACTTGTCAGGGTAACTGGAAGTCATTGGAGTTTGATAACGTTTGCTTGTGTCCGGGCTTTCTCAACCTCAGGCTTTGTGTAAATATTAACAAGTTAACAAGGACGCTTTGAGCACAGCATCATTATTTGCTTCCAGGCCTAGAGTTCAAAGTGCAGAGAGCACAGCAACAGCATTTACAGTTATAAACACTGATTATATCAGTTCACTGAAGATAATCATCAGCCACTCAGTGCCCCCTCTGTGTTTCCACCCTGTTTAAAAAGAACACTGGATTCATTTTTCCAGTTAAACAATTTACATGCTAACTGCATGACATGAGTGCTCATGAGTTACAGACATCTTAAATAGCATAAAAACTGCTTTGCATTACGAGGCCACAGCATTTAATGTCTATCTTCATAATGAAAGGATTGTTTAGTGTCGCTGTTGAGCTCTACTTGCTTATTACTGAGGTGTTTTTACACTCATTGATATCAATGGGGTGGTTGAAAGACAAAACATGTTTGTGAGTATAAATGAATACAATTTCATAACATCATAAACTACAGCCTCCAAATAAAGCTGAACATTACACCTTCAATACATGTATGATATTCTTGCAGAGCTGTTGTAGTAGACTGCATTAGTTTTAGCTGTGTGTATCTAATAAAGTGACCTCTGAGTGTATGTATATCACTTCACCTCAACCAGGTAGTGCTCAGTCAACCCTAAACCACCTGCCCTGAGTCACTACGGCCACACACAGGTCCATACTGGTAATCTGAGGATTACAGAAAGATTATAGACTCCTGGAGGGAGACTGGTAAACCAGGAGGATTTATAGCTCTATATCCCTCCTCTGCAGACTCCTCTGGATTCACTCAGCGCTGCTAACATTTTAACTTTAAACCCTCTTTCACTTTGAAAAGTATATGGAAATGAAAATAAAGTGGTTGATGTTTTTGAATTGTGGTTTCTAAATGAGAACGTTTGCAGGGGGAAATGTGAAACTAAAGCTGAACAGGCCTTTTTCATAACAGATATGTTGATTTGTCAAATACAGTTAAACTAATAAGTATTAATAATGGCAATAATTGCTGAAACAGAGCTATCATTGATTATAATAGAAATCTCTGACAGAAATATGAAAAAGAAAGTACTATAAGTAAGAGGACTCATCTATTTGATATATAATATCTAATGTTGTAACCTAAAATATAGAGGGCATCATTAATACCTACACATTCTTTGATGCTTAAGTGTACTCCATATCTTCATTACTATTATAAACAACATGGGAAACAGATGGACAAAGGCTCCTTTGCTTGCAACACATTATATTTAGCACTTTATAAACGTGTTTTGACAAGTGCTATATAAATAAAGTTTATTATCATTATTATTACTCATTAGGGCTGCAATTAGGGCTGCAAATAAGTGCATTTTTCTTTCTATTGATTTATTTGTTGGTTATTTTCTTTAATAATTCATTAACTGATTTGTCGTTTGGTCTATAAAATGTAAGAAAAGGGTGAAAAATTATCTTGAATCCAAAGACATTAATTTTACTACCATGAGGAAGAAAGAAACCAGAAAACAATCATCTTTATGAAGCTGTAACAAGAGAATCTTTTAATTTTTTTCTCAAAAAACTTAATTTTCTGTTGCTTGTCTAATTGATTAACTGACTAATTGTTGCAGCTTTATGATAGTGATTAACAGTTCAGTTTATAGTGAGACACAAGCATCAAAAACACAGTGAGAAGTATTAGTGTAGGTCAACAGATTTTAATTGCTTTTATGTTCAATTTGACTTTTGCAAGTATTTTAAAGCTGTAATGATGAGTAGATTAATTGATTAGCTGTCAACTATTGAATTAATTGTCAGCAACTGTGATAGTTGTTTGTCGTTTGGAGTAATTTTTTTCTTTAATGTCTAAATTCTTTGATTCCAGCTTTTCAAATGTGAATATTTTCTGTTTTCTTTAATCTTCTATGACAGTAAATGATGGTCAGGAAAAACTAGAAATTTGAGGATGTCATTTTGTGGTTGACATGTGTCACCTTTTTTACATTTTATTTCAAATTTTATATAGCAAAGATTAAGTGATTAATCGGGAAACAATCAACACATAAACTGATAATGAAAATAACTGTTAAAAATAATAGCAGAAGCCTTAAAATAAAACCAGGTAGTTTTTCTGTACTGTCAGAAAACTGAACATCAAACAACACTGGTCTTATCTGTGTGCAAAACAAGTCTGATGTAATTAACTGTTTGTGGTTAAAAACTAGTTGCTTCAGTCACAGAAGGAGGAAGTTAGACAAAAGTAACAAAATAAAAAAATGCATCCAAAGGTCAGATAGGGAAAAGGGGTTAAAATATGGCAGCAGATTGGTCACACACATCCTCTTCTCCTGTGATAGTTTATATAGAGTCCTGTATGGTGTGCTTTGTATTGGTGCCATTTGTATTATTTTTTATAGTAGTTTTAGCACATAGCCCAAAAGTGCAGCACACTCCTTATAAGTAAACAGTGTTGCTCCTTCACCTTCCCAGCAATATAAAGTGTGGGGGGGGGGGGGGGGGGGGGGGGGGGGGACTTTATAGAGACTTTTGCTCTATAATAAGACTTTTGCTCTATAATTTAAAAAACCCCAACATAATTTAAATCAGCATATAGGCGACCGATGCATTCACATGTCTGTTTGGATATTGTGGTGCCTTTCAGGGAGCTCAACTTGCTTGACAATATCTGCAATATCTGTTGAATGTCAAAACAAACCACTAAAGAAAACAAAAAAATGCTTTGGGGTTCTGCATCAAAACACACCTTTACCAGATGAAGATCGTGTATCCTGTTTTGCATTTGAGGGAGACACATTTACAAGTCAAATCTGAGGAATACAAGCCAAATACACCACAGCTGTCAAACTATGGCGGTTGTGTTTTCGGTTCTTTCTTTTCTTTTCTTTGTCTCTCTCTCTCTACCTCTGGTGGGAGGGTAGAGAGAGGGGTCACCTCGCTTCACTTCAGGTCTCACTGGAATTAAAACAAACCAACGACAGAGCTAGGTGTTGTCAGTTTTGCCTGTCACGTTATCTTAAACGAGAATAACTGCCACTAAATTAACATCAATTGATACAGCATATTTATACTAGTGTATTTACTCTACATGAGTTCATTTGCATGCATACAAAGTCATATCTGTGCAGCTGGAAGGCGTGTCAGTCGAGTGTCTGCTGAGAAACTGTTTTGCTTGATTGAAAACAGTAATTTAAGTTTTAACCACACACACACACACACACACACACACACACACACTACATTGTGTATCTTGCTCCCTCTTCTCCTACACCAATGCCTCTTTTTCTTTTGCCCACTTTTTTTTTTTTTTACTTTTATGACCTCTCCTACAACTTTTTTTTTAGGCCTTCTCTTCCCCTCTCTGTGGATCATTACAGACGGCACTAGATGGGTATAACATGCTTACCTCTGGTTATTTTTGGCTTTCAGGGAGGACCATTAACTGACATTAGAGCCTGACTGATCTATCTGTCAGCTGATCCTATTGGCCAATACTACCACAGATATATCAGTATTGATGAAAAACACTGTTCGATTTTTTTTAAAGTTAGGCAGCATTTTATTTTGTTTTTTTCATTGTTCTTAATTCAAGTTTAATATATACTGACAAGTGTTTTTTTATTTAGTTGTTTAGAGGGTAGTTATTACATTCCCAGTGTAGTTGTTGCTGTTTCAGTGCTCTGATCTCATTCTATTCAAAAAAATGTATTAAACTGTAAGATATCATGCCTCCATTACATATCTAAAAATATATATAACCACGTTTAAGGGGTCACGGCAAAAAATGTGCTGACATATAAGCACTGCTCATCTTGCATGTCACTGTCCTCCCGCAACCTGTACACTCCCTGCAATGTTTAGAAAACATGCTTTAAATAACCCTGCAGTAAAGAGTAGTGAGTAATAGTATGATAGATATGCAAAGGGAGGGGGGAAACTCGAAATTCAAATACAGAGGTAAATTTCTTTGCATCTCTAAATGAGCATTGTTTTTCAATTATTTTGTTCTTCTTAAACAAAATGAGAAAAGAGTTATTTTGTTTGTTAAAATGTTGAACAGCTGTAGCACTGCAGTCCCAAAGTGGATGCACTGTAAGGCAGGAAGGGAAGACACAGGAAAGAGAAAAGAAGCGAGGGAGGGTTGAGTAGTTTATGGCATTCCTTTCCTTTTTGGGAAATAGGGGAACTAGAGATGGCTCACTGACTATTTTGTGCCTTGACCTATTCAGATTATATTGAACTTCCTCTATATTGATATATGATCTATCCTGATATGTAAACGTTTTTGTTTGTTTTTTACCGTCCTCTCAGTAAGTTTTTGTAACGGCTTGTACTTAGTAAGAAAATACAAGCACACAGAGACAAAAACACAGTATTACAACATGGAAAAGGTCCCAAATATGTCTGCCTCTGAGTCAATGTACACACATAAAAGAGGAGAGCACACATAAAAGCACCCAGGGGAGCTATTAGAATGTTGTGTTGGGTTTGCTGACCTCTGACATATTATTTGTCCATATTTTTATCCTCTGTGTGTCTTCCTTCTTGTCAGAGATAGATAGATAGATGAGTGTAAAGGACAGAGGGTTAAAATGTCACAGCAGCTCAGATGCCAGGCAAGGCAAGTTCTAAAATAGATAGATAGATTTACAACTACAATGGAGTCAGTGCGTGTGTGTTCTTGCATGTTGGTGTGTGTGTGGAAAGACAAGTCCCTGTGCAGTTAAAGTCCACCTGTTCCTGTCGTCGCTATCAGTGACATAACATTGTTGGCACAGCGCTTGCCTTTGGTCTGAGCTAATACAATGTACTTTGGCTGAGTGTAATAGCATTTGATTTAAAGTTGTTTACTCATGCTGGAGCATATGTGCATCATGTGTGTTTTGGTTTATCAGTCACACTAAGAGAACAAACATCAGCAACAGTCACAATAGATGACTGTCTACAAATGACGTAATCGTGATATCAGCTAATAATCTAGATCTAAACTTAAAGCCTCACACTCTAGGCAACTAAACAAACAAAAACAAATCAGTAAACATATGTTTGTATGTATAAACTTCAAGTCTTATTCAATTTCAAACATTCAGGACTTTTTGATATGGCTCAAATCAATAATTTGATACTATCCGCAATGTTTTCTCAGTATTGACATAATGTGGCAAAAATGTGTGTAAACACCCATATAAAATAATCAAATTTATATTAAATGTAAAAACCTGTGTTGCACTGTTTGCATTACATCAGACAAAACCAGTGGTTGAATGTAAGTAAGTACATTTACTCAAGTGCTGTAATTTTTGTGTAAGCCTTGTACAGGGTTTCTGCAAGTTTGAACAAGTTAAGACCTTTTTAAGACCATTATGAATTAAATTTAAGACTTACACGAAGTACGACAAAATAAGGAAATCGCAGTCTCAGAATTACTTTCAAAGTAACAAAATATCTGATGTGATCTTGTGTGTGACATCAGCTTTCACACCAAGTATGCATCATTTGAGGGACTGCAGATAATACACTGCATTTCAAATTGATCGTTTAGTATCGGTTTTAACCAACCACTGAATTCTGATTGTTGAAGCAAACACTACCTGGATCCTTCAGAAAGAACTACAACACACAGATCTAACTGTGAATCCCACCAATGCATTTCTCAAAAAGGGAACGGGACGGAGGAAGCGATAAATAAACGTACATATTTAAGACTGAACTAAATGGAATTTAAGACCTACTGTGCAACATGGACGTATTTAAGACTTTTTAAGGCCTACAATTGAGATTATCAAATTTTAGACTTTTTAAGACCCAGCAGAAACCCTGCTTGTACTTGTACTTTACTTCAATACTTCCAAATTATTTTATTTCATACTTCAGCTCCACTTTTCTGCAGGAAACTGACTGAAAACTACATTTTCTGATTGGGATTTTACATAAAAATATGATCAGATTATAATTTATTATCTATTTTTATAGATTAAACTACACAACAAAAATATGCAGTGTATGCAACTTACACATGCCTAAGTACTTTTTTCGTTTGATACTCTAAGTTCATGCTATTTATAATATATCTGTATTTTTTACTGTAGTACAACTTTAAGTGCAGGACTTTCAACACTGTTGTTTACTTAACTATAGGATCTGAGTACTTCCTCCATCACTACACAGCTCTTAACTGTGCAAAACAAAATGTATTGTGATCTTATTTAAAGGTGTAATATGTACGAATCAGAACTTCCTTCTCATTAGTGACACCTGTGGCCATTAAGTGAGCTGCAGGCAGCAACCTGTTGCTCATGCTGGCAGGTGTGTTGGTGATGGAGTTACCACGTACTAAACATCATGCTCAATAAATATCTTTTAATATATACATTTCAGTAAAAGACCTCCTTCACATATATCATCATATAACTTTACTGAGCAAATGAAGACTCTGTGCAGGTGTCCCGTCTTCTTTTTAGTACTTAAAATCATATCAAAATAATGTCTGAGCTGACCTACAGCACACAGGTAAAGTAATGAAGTTCAGGACCCAGACAGGCTTTTGAACTTCAGCCAGGGGCGTTTGCTACTTAAGGGGCAGTTGCACCCAACACAGATAAGACCCACAGTGAGGTTAAACCCGTTGGAAGACGTTCTGGGGTAAACTGAAAGAGGCTTATTTGGTTAATCAAGACTGGTGATGAGTCTGTGTCTGTTGGGAAAAGGGAGGCTCTGTTTGCTTATGGCTTCAGACACCGAGGTGTCGGTTTATGGATTGTGCAACGGGTGATATTTATACTTTTAGTTTTAAAAGTCTCAAATTACCACCACTGAAACACACATTCAATGTATTGCACATTCACTTTATTTATCGTATTACTATTTATGTTATCAAGTAAGTTTTATTTTCCTTCTTATATAACATTTAAGTTTTTTCTAATAAGTTTTATGTTCTTTTCATGTCCTTTTCATGTGAAACACTTCGTGCATGTAATTTAATTTGTTGGCACTTTAAGTTGCATTTCTTGTATGAACGGTGCTATGCAAATACATTTATTACAATTATTATTATTATTATTATTATTGTTGATTAATTTATTGTAGTGGAGTATCTGTGTTTTTATTTATGTATTTTCTTCAGCTGAACAAAACTGACTTTTATGAGTCTTGTAACTCTTGGTAACAGTGTGATTAACACTATGTGAGGATTGTCAATATTGTTAAACACTTAATAATATGTTTATAACAAGGACATAGCAGAACAAAAGAAAAGATGGGTCTAAATTAAATTCACAAACAGAATAGAGTAGACTTTCACTTCTAAGCCTCTCTGAACATGTGGCTGCTATGCCCAACTGGATAGTTAGCAAGGCTGTCATTGAAGATAACGTTTCATTAATACAAACTTGTTTAAAACTTTAAATGACATTTATCATGCTCTTGAACTTTGCTCCAGGCACTTACCTGGCTGCTCCCTCAGAGACATGACAGACACTATATAGTGCGCCATGTCAAAGTATGGAAACATGGACAAGTTTGCCAGTCCATGCGACAGCTCGTCCAAATGCAGCAACCCGAACAAATCCATCATCTGATTTCTAAAACTCTTTTAGCAAGAGACACCTATTCTAGTTTAATCCCAGCGACGAGTTCAAGTGAAGTAAAGGGCACCGGTCCAACTCAGAGCATCAGGACAAACAGAAATCTGACACAAGCCGGTGGCCCAAACAGCTGTGGGTGTTTGGGGATTCACTACTGCCGGGCTGCTCGCAGATGGTTAGATTAGTTTAGGTGCCGCCGCTGGTCGCCGGGCAACAGATTTGTGCTGCCAGAGGCTGGTCATCACTGGTGTTACCCCGTCAACGACGCCGTCCCCTGCGCATAGCCGGAATTCCTGTTCTGTGTTCCGCCATGCTGGCGATGTGGGGGCGGAGCTAGAACGGCTTCCTGATTGGAGGAGTGGGAGCGCGGCGAGCCAATCACGTGGCGGAGAGTGCCTTCGTCAGGCGACGCTAGATTTCTAATATCAAATAGGCTTTCCTTATGTTGGCCAGTGTGTCATGTTAAAAGATGGGTATACAGTTGTTCAAGTCTGTTTTATAATATGTATAATACAATAGATTGTAATATACAATAGTCAGGTGCCCAAATTGTTGTTTTTTGCCATAGGCTGGCCATAGACCATGCCGTAGACAGGTGTCTATCTACCTGCAGGGTCTATCTCAGACGACCCTGCAGCTGACCCAGAAGGCACCGGAGGAGGTGCGGCAAGCAAAACGCCCAGCAGGTACAACATCACCTGTAGGCCTATACATAAATGGAAGGAAAATTTCTTAGAAATGGGGGGACGTAGGGCTGTGGGAACATGGGCTGTGGAAACATAGGGCCTAATTTTGACGGGAAGAACATTTCTTAAAAATGGGGGAACATAGGGCTGTGGGAACCCCCCATAGACTGTTGACCATTAGAAGATCCCTTCATAATGCACTTATAATATAAGTTGTGTGGGACAAAATCCATATGCCTCTTTCTGTGCAAAAGTATAGCATTTATCAGAAGTTAATATGAAGCCTCAGCCATCCAAATCAGTCGAATCAAGTAGATTTATTTCAACATTACACAGTATTTACACCACAGCTGATCAGCGAAACACTGTCTGAGGAAACACAAAGAGGAAAAGAGAGGATTTTATGCTAAACAGACTTGATATGACTAACTAAGACTGCTGAAGCCTCATATAAGTATCAGATACATTTTCAAAAACTTTTTTTTAACAAAATGACAGTGTGGATTTTGGCCCAATCATTTGAAAGCACATTTGAAGGGGATGTTTTAACAGCCAGAAATAACAGGAAGAATGATTACAGCGAGCAAAACCTCTTTCTGTGTTCACATGAGCAACTGACTATTGTTTTGAGACACAGATTGAAAACTTGTGTATCCTACTTATCCTTTAATGTGGCTCTCAAGGGAGAACCAAACTTGTTCTTGGGACAACTCAGAAAGCGAAACAACATTTTGTGAAAAGGCTAGTTTTGAATCCTTTGGACATACAAACAATATGCATACTAGACGAAATAATGATGATGATGACGACTATTGTTGCATCATCAACAACAACAGATACATGTGGACCAGTTAAAACAATATGTCCTGTCTGCTTTGTAACATTTTTTTTTTTTTTTAAGATAAAGCAGGTAATATTACAACAAATCATTTACACTGAAAATCCTTTCATTTCCTATTTGTCTTTCCTAACCTTCTCGCCTAATTAAGAATTTTACATGAGAATTTGGTATGTGGTTTGTTCACACAAACACAGTATTTCCTCTTTCTTGTCATATAAGGTATATAAAACATCATTAAAAAACTGATTGTTTAATGCCTACAACCACACCCTGTTGTAAAGATTTTACACACCTTGATTGATCAAGAAAGTTGACACTCCTGTCAGCTATGGTTTAATCAAGTAGCCAAAAAAAAAAGAAGAGAAATTGTTGTACAACTATTGGGACTGAACTGTACTTTATCACCTAAGAACTGATCCATGTAAAAATGTGTGGGAATCACTTGGAAAGGCTGCGAAAGAACGTTATGTTATGACTAAAAGCAAAATGCTAATCATCAGTTAGTCTATTGTCTTACAGTGGATCACATTTCTGCTTTGTTTGACTGCACACAAACATTTAAAGGAAGTGTTGACACAACATCACTTGCGAACCAGAGTGAACCCGTGCCCATACAGTATAAAGTCACATCTCTTGAAGTAATCACAAAAAAGAGACGCGTGATGTAAAAGAATAAATAAAAACTATTAGAATCTTCTCTACAACACTTCAGTTTCAGTGATATTAAAGCACGTGTGTGGGCATAAAATATTTTCAACCATCTCGTCCTCCCTCTATGAAAGTGCACCTGTCAGCATGAGTGTGACATCTGCTGGTGACTCATGTTAGGGTTCTGACCATTTTCTCTTCTCAAACGGAAATTTGGAAATTTAAAAGTAAATTTCACATTTACAAATAACTCTCTTGTTACAGTGGGGTTTGCAGCTCTACAGGCAATGAGCCACCTGCAGCACTTTGTACACTTCCTATTTTAACTTAAAAAGATGATTACATATATATATAATAACTAAATAAACGTATTTACTCATTAAATATGGAAAAAGGTGGGTGCTCTGATGAAGATTACATAGCATACCACCTTGTAGCTGCAATAAGCACCGTGGCCACCATCTAGCCATGTCCCTTTACAGCTGTGTGAAACCAAAACTTTCTAAAAATAAAACTTGACTATGTAAGGCATTGGTTGTAAATAGCAGACAGTAGTCGGCCATAAAAATTGCTACTCACACATCAATACCCAATACCACACCTTTATGCAGACCACATACATTTTATTTTCGATAAACAGTTGATTGACATGTCAATAGCACCAGGAGATTATTAATGTTATAGCACATTTTTAAGGAGTTAAGTCAGTACAGTGTGTATGGTTGTCTTATGAGATTTTAAAGGATAGGTTCGCAATTTTTCAAATCAGTCTTAAAAAAAATAGTCAGGTGCCCAGATGAACACTGAAACAGGTTTAACTCTCTGGAATCATTCCCCCTGTTCATGCTGACCATTGTACCAATGTAAGTGATTGGGCACAATTCACAGCCATTGTTTTAAGGAAACTGTATGTAAAATGTATCTTAAGATCACATGAGGCTTCAGCCTTATGAGTTAGTCAAATGAAGTGGATATCGTCCACAATTACAATCTTTTTAATGACAATTGTGTGTCATCACAGACAGTGTTTTCCTATTCAGCTGCAGTGGAAGGATTGCAAGAAAAAGAGAGAATTTGGCACTAAAAAGACTGTAACTTTGAAAGATACTGACTTAAGTTGTCTAACTTGGATGGCTGAAGCCTCATATTGGCTTCACATAAACTTTAAACACATTTTGCATTGAGGGAAGGCTGTGGCTTTTGTCCCCCATCACTTACATCAAAGATGCATTATGAGGGGATGATTACAGCACAAGCAATGTGTGTCAACGTTCATTTAAGCACCTGACTGTTGTTTTAGGACAGACTTGAAAAGTTGTGATCCTGTCCTTTAAGAAACTGTAATGTGATGAAACATCCACTCGATGGCAGCAATGAACCACATTAATACTTCAGTATGTTAACACCTGCCCTCATATAATCTTCAATCCATCAACAGCAACAGTGTATTAAGAAGTCATTTCATGGTCAAATGTCATGTTTTTTGATTAAAATAGATAAATCAGCAAGTGAATGGTCAGACTTCACTTAAGGGAATGTCAAAAAGAAATTAGTTGATGAAGTCAATGAAGATTAGTGATCTAACTTTGGACCAGTGAAAAATGCTGATGTTCATTTCAAAGTCATAATGAGCATATACTCATAAATATCTAGGACATAGAGCAGAGGAAGCACAGTGCCTACCTAACATATCCAAGTGATGATGTAATCACGTATTAAAACCAACATTCACAGCGCAACTCCACCCAAGAACACTCCTGTATTTGTGTTGGTAGCCGGCACAACAGTGAGATGTGTATCAGCTTGTCTCCATTGTACAGTATGTCATCACTGGGGGCTGCATTTCTAGGGCGTGCATTCTAGATATGGCCCAGCTATAATGTGTGACACCTCCCATAAATATATATATGAGCATAGGTCTTCCAGGTTCAAGGCCCAGTGCTTGTCAATGCTTTCAACACTAACACATGCCCACCCTCTAACCCCTGTTGTCCAGAGTACTTCTCATCAGTATTCTCCCAGTAGTGGTGCAGGATTAAAGAGAGAGAGAGAGTCTACAGCGCTGACAGCACAGGGCCGGCATCTCATTCTTCAGATTTCTGGGGCCCACCTCAAAGACCCATAGGCTAAAACTGGGGATTTCAGAACAACTGGAATCTTTATTCAATTATGTCTGCAACCGCCAAGCCTGTCACCCCCTATTCAACCCCCCCAGTGCTGTCTTCACTAAGGATGTCAGGCTGGGCTGAAGTCAGATGAAGCTACACTGGTCACAGGCCACTTAAGATGAGTTTTTATCAATATATGCAGGGAAAATTTGCTGCTGTTGGGGCAGTTCCCGTTCAAGACTAAATCCAGGCCAATTATTTGATGGTTAGGTAAAACTAAAAAGACTTTGCACATGGGTCAAAAGGTGCTTGCAAAGGGTGATTGCTTAAAAATAAAGTGCCGTTTTTAGGTGTGTGTATGTGTGTTTGTGTGTGTGTGTGTGAGACATTCCTCTACTTCAAAACAGTGAAAGTATCATGAACTAAGATAATTATGCTATCACTATTTCATAAACTACTCTCCCTCTCAACTGGATAGTCTAATATGCATATTTAGCTACTGATTAAAAGCAACATGATTCTTCGACCCTGGTTTCAAATCAGCCTTAACATCTTTATTTACTTTTTTGTTTGGTAGTCATTTTGTTTTCTGTGAAGTTTGCATGTTCTCACCACCTGGGTTTCCTAAGTACTCATGTTTCCTCCCATAGTCCAAGACACAAAAGGCAGGTGAATTTAATTCAATTACCATTTGAATGTGAATCTAGTTGTTTGTCTGTGTTTCCTGTGACTATCAACCTTTCTGAAGTGCCAATTAACTGCTAAGACAGGCCATTCAGCCCCAACCATAAATAGGAAAACCACAGACGTGACTTTGATGAATACACAAAGGTTGTATGGTATGTGGAGCTAAATCATATGACAGACTGTATCTGTCAGAGGTTGTCTTACTTTCACCTGTCTGTTGGATTGAATGGGTTGTGGCTAGCAGGAGGTGCTTTAAAGTTTAACAGAAAACATAAGCTATCGAACGAGAAGAGCGAAGAAGGAAGGGGCATGACACAAGCCACACCTTATGTAAAATGACAGGAAGGCAGAATGAGTAATCATTATAGTGCACACAGCTGTTACTTACATTGTTGTTCAAATGCCAAAGATCATTGGAAATGTTCCTGGAAATGTAACCTCTGTGTGTGTGTGTGTGTGTGTGTGTGTGTGTGTGTGTGTGTGTGTGTGTGTGTGTGTGTGTGTGTGTGTGTGTGTGTGTGTGTGTGTGTGTGTGTGTGTGTGTGTGTGTGTGTGTGTGTGTTCATCATGTTGTCTATATAGTTTTGTCAAAACTGAGCCTACTTCTGATCTCTGAGATCTGAGACTGCTGTCTGATTCCTCACCTATATTACTTGAACTGTTTTGAATCATTCATTTATATGGCTTTTAATTATAGCTTGAAACCCTAATCTTCCGAAACTGTCTGCTTATGTTGCTGCAAACAATTATGCCTAAAAGTTGAACCATATTGCCAGAGATGGATGATTTTTTGACAAGAGGAAGATTTTAATGTGTTTATAGCACATGACAACATGTAAAGACCTGATAGAAACCTGATAGTTTAGTACTTTTTCCTTTAACTCAACATCAACTAAAATCAAATTAATATAGACTATAAGCACATTATAACCCTATTCTCACATTCCCTATCTGTTATGCAAGCCGAGTGATGTAAACAATGTCTGTCTAATGTCTGGGATAGATCTATCCCAGCCATGGTGACTCAGGCACTGTGACATGACACCTTTGCGCATTAATCCCCAGCAACACTGCTCAAAACAGAAACTAACCCCAAAATTACTCGGAATAAGCAGTAACATTTTTGTGGTTAGCTAAATATGTGATAGTGATGTGAAACTGCTCATATAGGGTTACAGCTGTTTGAGGAACATGATGATACTGGACCTTTACCTGGTAGTGTTTGTTTCCATTTGACTCGCTTAACACACGCACACAAGAAGTTCCCAGGATCAACTATATTTAAGTGCTACATTATACTATACTAACTTCTATAATAGCAACAATGTTCCTTCCACTAACACAGCGTGATGATGCTTTATTTATTACAGCAGTGTGACAAACTCCTGAGGTTCCTCTCGTTCCCATGAGTCTCATGATTGGGCTTCCTAAGCATACAAAAAGAGGTTGGTTACACAAAGACTCACTTGTCTTTATCCTTGACGCCATATTTTTATGAAAACAGAAGTGCTGCCTTCATAATCACCAAAAGGGTCAAGAGAGGTTCAGGATCAGTTCCTTTAAGTAATCCTAACCCTCCACCCTCCTCCTCTTTCAGCCTCATCCAGATGAATAAAAC
Source organism: Scomber scombrus (assembly GCF_963691925.1). NCBI lineage: Eukaryota > Metazoa > Chordata > Actinopteri > Scombriformes > Scombridae > Scomber > Scomber scombrus. The sequence continues at coordinate 12,499,202 of NC_084984.1, forward strand.
CTCTGCCATCAGTTTCAATCAGAGAGGCATCAAGAACATTGATCTGGGTTGCATCAACTTGGACCTCAAAAAATAAATAAGCGTAGATGTGTGTAAATGAGCATTCCTGAGCAATAGCCACAAGCATACCATAATGTATCATTCAATACTTTCAATCACATTAATCAGGCTCATGTATTGGACATTTTTTTTATTTGTTTTTTTTAAGTAGATGGTCTTAAATATAGATGTGCTTTATCACAGAATAATGATGCCTTATTGCATGCACTATACTCAAATTTAAAGAGATGGATTAAACCTGTACCACATCCACAAACAGTATTTACATTGAAGTCACTGTAATACCCACATCAAATCTAAGAAAATGTCCTTCATAAATGTGTCTTCTAAGGGGAATACATAATATGCTTTTAAATTGTGATTACTCTCTGTATTGCTCATTTGCATACAGAGTTCCTCCATAATTATATTGTGGGGTGCTCTAGATTATAATAATGTGATAATACCATAATGGTGTCTTGCTATCTAATCAGACAGTCAAAGCCTCAACTGAGGCTTATCTCTGACTGTGTTGAAAAAGAAAAAAAAAAACTGCTAGGCTGACTGCATGAACAGAAGGCCTGACTATGCATTATGTATATGTGTGTGAGAAAACCTGGAGTGTGTACAGGAGACAATCCATGTAAATAGTCCACACTGCTTGGTCTCAAGAAACAGTTTAAAGAATCCCAGTCTTGCAGAACAGAAAGTAAGTCAGTTTGGACCTGCTAGTTCAACTGATCTATGATTATTATGGTTTTACCACACAAAGGGGTCACACTAATACACATTGTGCCTTTAACACAATAATTCAAACATGCAGACCGTATCTTAATTTCTAGTAGAGGTTTCCACAGATTTAAAGCACCCAATATATCGTGCCATGGTTTATTGCTGTGGTTATAGAGATGATATATGTTTTTTTTTCCTTTTTACTGGAAAGTGCTTTAAAGGAATCAATCAACTCCGGACTGAGAAACACAAGACAATGTGGTCCACAGCACATTAAATGTACATAGCAGGTCAGTCAGTGAGTCAGCTTGTTGTTTACCGCCTCAGGAAGCTAGATGTATGTGGGACATTGGCTGCCTCCGGGTCTGGTTGGAAAAACCTCTCACCCTCAAGACCTTCCCACAGTGCTCTCAGCTGCCAACAACACACACATAGACACACTTAAACACACACACACACACACACACACACACACACACACACACACACACACACACACACACACACACACACACACACACACACACACACACACACACAGACAATCTAGGCACATGAATTCTATCTACAGCATCCTCAACCAAGTGTGTGTGCTGGTGTGCACCATGTGTGTCAGCCTGACCACACAACGTTGCAGGGAGTCGTGTGGCTGGCGTCATTCTGTGGTAAATTAGTAGTCGTGTTATAAACAGATTATTTTAGTCTCTGATTACGTGCATACTAAATGATGGCTTAGCCTAAATGCCAGTGACTCTGCCCAAATGTCCCCTCTTTGATTACGCAGACAAGGTTTTAATGATAACTATTATACTGAAGAAAGTTATACAGAATAATTACTGAAAATGATAAGAGCACTACAAAAAGTTTACCACTGAAAAGTATGTGAGTGCTAATGTGCAATGTCAGATTTTCTCAAGAGTTAATTTTCCATTTCCTTCTCCGTCTTTCTCCGGATGCAGCAGCAGTTTCCGCATACAACCAGGAAATGAGGAGTGTTAAATGTCTCTCTGAGTAGCACTAAGGACTAATCAAGGATTAGCCCAGTGTTTCTTTTGGACCCCCTCCACTTATCAAAACAAATGAAGACACCTCTGCATGCATCAAGCACTCATACACAGTGCGTGAGCATGGAGGATGAACTACACCCTTTTCCTAAACCTCACAAATCTCCCCTCTTTCATGAACACACATGCATTTTTCTTTTGCTACCGTACTAAACCGTATCATTTCAGGAGGGCCTAATCTGGGTGTTGTCTGTTTTCTGGTGAAACCACGCCACAGCACTGGTTAGAGAGATGGCTGTGGCAATAGCTTAATAGAAACTATGACTGTTTATGTGAGTCAGAGAGAGTTAAGTGGAAAGAGAAGTGGTGCCTCGAAAAAAAATCGCTTCTCCCAAATCTGGCATCACTAAAATAGAGCATGATTTATACCCTCCAGTATCTGTTTGTTTGTGTGTCTGTGTGTGCGCACCTCTTCTCTTTGGAAATGAGGGATTTGTGGATCATAGGGTAACAAAGAAGGGAACGGTATGCGTATTCATCAAAAGTTTGAGAAGTACACACGTAAGAGCATTAAGTGGCATAAGTGAGGTCAAGCCAGTATTGACCTCTCATGTTGACTTGTTGACCAAAGGCAGAAGACGAACCACAACCTTGCACCCTGGGTATGTAGGCCACGATGTTCCCATGATAGAAGCAGTGGATACCCTAAATGATCCAAAACAACACTTAGCTTGGTCTTTCAATACCAGACAATCATAGATCTCTGCCTACCGAAGACGTTGCTTAAATGGTGGTGAGAACGACTGCTAAAAAAACAACGTCTCTTATATTTTGTCAAGGTAACGCCTTACAAGGAAGTGCGGCTCTGCCCCTATATCTCCTTAGTGAACTGCATGTCACCACACCAATATGAAGGGCCGCCCTAAAGGCTCTGGATTGGTTCTGCAATGGGTTTTCTTAATCTCTCAAATTGTTTCCACCCAGTTTTAATAATGAAACCTGGGAGACTGTCCTCAGTCTCTATGAGCGAAATGTTCAAAGACTGACCTTGACTGATCTTTCATACCAACTAATGTAAATGGTATTTTTGTTGTTTTAGGGCAATAAATTTGTTGTCACAGATTAGAAGAACTGGCCCTGACACTAGTTTGATACATATACTACAATCAGGGCCCAAAAGCTGCAAATGAAAATGGTTCCATGAATGCAGAAAAGTTGCAATGTCATCATTTAGTTTTTCAAATACACATTATTTACACATCTGGACAGAAAAGAAATACATTTAAATAATATAAAATTATTTGCTTTAAGTGTTTTAGAATTAAAAGACAAAAGTCAAAATGTAGATTTTTAGTAGAACACCTCATATCCACAAAGGCCTAAGTTAGCAACACATGGCTAATCACTAATGATACAGTCAACAATTCATGTGGGTACATCACAAAAAAGGTTATCTAGCGGCGCAGGGATCAACTGATCTGATCCTCACAAGAAAAAACTACATCATCAGTTGTTTCAGCAAATGCCACAAAACAACATTTGTTTATGTTCAAGTGACAAAGCCCTCAAGTGACTGTAGTGATTATGACACTTGTCCATCTGGAGCAAAGGCTGAAGTCGGCTGAGGTTATTATAGAGCCACAAAGTCATCATAGAGAAGACATTGGGGTGGAGGTGTGGGTGTCAACAAAACATAGGAATTTTCCTCAACCGTCTACTTAGAGGAGCGGTAATTTTAACCCAAACCATAATGATTTCTTACTGTAATTAAGTACTTGTTTTAACCTGAACCATGCTTTTTCCCTAACCAAGTCGTGTTTGTGCCTGAAGCTAAACACAGAGATCTTAAAACAGATTTGGATCTCCAACAGTGATATGTAACGGTTTTGGAATGCACTGACAAATTAGGTCGTATTGTCAATTGGAGCGTCATCACGAAAAACACGAAAGGACTTGTATATAAACCGGGACCAAAATACTGCAGTGCTAGTGCAGGAATCTAGTGAAATTTAATCAAATGCAAGAGGCAAGAAAGCACCAGTGGAAGGTTCCTTCTGTGAAGCATCTGAAGAAACAATAGATGGACTGTAAGGAAGAAACAGACTCCAGTGCTGCCAAACAAAGCAAAAGACAAGCAGATGAGAAAAGAGTTAGGCATCAGTTGTATGTTTAGTAAGAGTTGTAACTTGTTGAGTGAACAAAAGAAAGGTGGAGTTGTTTTACTAATCAGTTTTGTTATGTCAGGAAAACATACTACAAACATATTCTTCAATGATTCTTACAGATTCAGCATTCTCACTGTTCTTTTTCTTCTTTGCATGTTTTTCTTTGCTTGACTAATACTTCTGCATACTTTCAGCTCCAGAAAATGTTCAGCTCTTTAAGACATTTATGCTATTACTTTTCTTCTTTCTACCTTTTATATGATGTTATTATTTATATTATAAATATATGGTTGCTTTTTCATGAATTTTCTTATCTACTTATCTAATCCATTCATATCTTCAAATACTCCACATCTTTCATGCTTTAGTTTTATTCAACTTTCATAAAACTTTCAACATTCAACAGCTGATTGATATTTCCTAATGTGATCCACCCATTTCCGACATGTCCAACTCATTCTTACTCCTTTAGTTGCTTCTTCATCAAAATTAAATCCAACAATCCAGTTTAGCATCAGCCTTTCAACAGGCAGCATTCACTTTCCAGTTTCTTTCTTTTGTTCTGATTATTTGGTCTTTTTATTTGGACCGTAGTGATCAATCTCTCTTCTCTCTCCTAAAATCCCTGTTAACAGAGTGTCAGACTGCAGGTCAATTAAAACAGCTAAATCCACTGAGAGACTGCCAAAGGCACTGCCAGCTCTCTGTTTGCTTTTAACGGGTGAGGAAAAAGAAGTGCTGTGTTTGTGTGTCAGTGTGTGCAACTATCCACGGTGGGAAAACTGGCAATGTTTTGCACTTAGTGAAAAGATACAGGCTCTGTATTAAAATCAGGGCCAAGTCGGCAAGTCCTCACTGAAGCATTGCTACGCTTGCTGTCAAGGGAACTCTGAATTAATTATTCCTTCTTAATCCTGAGTGACATAAACATTTTTAAAATGAAAGTAGTACTACTATAAACAAGTTGTTTCATTATCTCATTTCAGCTTTTCTGAAATGAGAGGGTCATTAAATCATCACCATCATTTCATCAACATAATTTCAAGTTACGCTGTTTAAAATGAACTGGTATCGCTTGTTTTCGCACTTCAAGTCTCACTAATTTCCCGTGCTGCTTCAGACAGACGTTTAGATTAATCAAGCCTGACTTGAACAGTTGTCGTGCTGAGGAGGAATGCTCCTCTTGACTCTCTCCGTGTTTGAGGATAATTGGTACTGATTACCGCCTCTTACTGTGTGTACTCACTGTTCACTGATGAGGAATGGCTGAAACACACAGATGCTCACAAACACATACACACACGTTGTTGTCTCCAAAAGAAACTGGATGTAGAGACAAAGGCGCACAGATACTCACAGTTTCCCCCATTATCTGCTCCAGTGCATACCTGTAGAAGAGGACGCTTGTTTATTTGAGCTGCTGTGTCTCTTAAAGACATTCCAGTGTGGTTTTTCCCACGCTGAGGGTAGTGCTGGTGCTTGAGGGTGGTAGAGGTGGTGGATGTGCTTAGGGAAATAGCCTTTTGGACTTTGTGTTGATAGTTGGTGCATGAACAGCCTACATAATACATAACATACATTCCTCTGAGACATGTCCAGACATGTTCGAAAAGACTAAGTGAGGACACACACACTCTCACTGATTTGGTTGTTTTGAAAAAGGGAATGTGGGTTTTATATGTCTGTGTTCGGATGAGGGGTTTTTAATACTGCAGGATTACTGTTGTTTTCCACTTTTGTTTCTCAAATCAGCCCGCTGTATCTCAACACAGATGCTTGATACAGCTTTGCCAGGTTTGAAAAGAGGGCAGCAACAGTCAAGCTTTAAAAAAAGGCCGGTTAATCCGGCTATCACTGGAGACGCAGTTAAAACAGAAAAGAAAAACACAAGTGTGGGGCTGCCATGAACTGTGTGGCTCCAAAATAGATCTTATCAGCCAGGCTCTCACTCCCAGACAAGAGGAGTGACGAGAGACAACGGTTTACTGTCTATTTATTCATAGACACACTCATGCTGCAGCATCCCCAAAGCGCCCATTGTCAATGTATATCAGCAGCGTTTTGGTGAAACCAGACTCCCCGGACATCAGAGCGCCAAAGAGGCAGAGCAGAGAAGAAGGACCCCCTCTTTCTCTCTCACCCCCAGCTGCCAGGGAGGGGCAGCTCTGTGCCATGCAACACCCAAGAGCCTGATTTATACCCTGCAGGTGTCTGGCATGTTCATGCGCACGCATGCATAAGTCCATGCACGTGTAATGTCAGAACAAATCGGTCCCTTCTGTGTTTTTTACTATTTAGTTCAGGCCATAAAGTGAAACGCTGAGATGAATGCGTCACACTTTGAACACGCTCCATTAATTCTGCACTGTAAAACGTTGCATCTAAGAGTCTCTTTTGTTGTGTAAAGGCAATCAGATTTAGTATACTTTGGTAGCCACTCCACAAAGCACAGTATACATTTCTTTGGAGGCTCCATGCTATTAAACACTACCTGTTATTTATAAGGAGTTAGTGCTATTTTCTTGTAAAAAGGTATAAATAAACAGTTGAGACAAAGCCTTTTTGTTTGAGTAATCTATGGTAGTGGACATCCAAAGCCTATAAATGACAACTGTGCTCATGCATTCTTAGATCAAAAGAAAGCACCATCTATAGCACATTGAAAGCAGTACATGGAACAACTGTGCTGCAATACACACAATATATGTTCATTTAAATTTAAAGATTTTTTCAAGGTGTTTTTATCTAGAGAATATGCTCATTATTGCCATTTAAAACAATGTCGCAACAACATTAAAGGACTAATGTGTAAAATATTTACTGTACTAACTAAATGACAGATATGAATGATCATGTTATCAGAGATTAAGTAAACATGCTAAATTCTTCAACTATAATATTACAGCAAGCATGTTCTCCTTTGAAATTTCCATTCACGTGTGGCACATCTGATTTTGTTTTGACCTGTGTGATTCCGCCCACTGCCCATTCAACCTGATCATGGTGCTGGCACATAATTTTAACACATTACGTGCCACCACCACGTAATGCAGTGTTAAAAGGTCATGGTCATTTAATGTATTTCTGTGAGATCAGGTTGACACACCCATTTCGACATCCCAGGTTGCCAGATATGAAACAATGGCACACAAACACAGCGTGCTGCAGCCATGGAAGCAAACAAACAAACTGGATAAACTGAGATAGATTCTACCCGATCTAAAAATGTGTGTGAGCTTTTAGTCTGGGGAGAAGGGGATGGGGGAAGACAACTCTCTCCAATATTTTTTAATTTGGACTGCAGTACCTATTTTAAATGCTTGCTGTCAGTGTTACATATTTCTCCTTTAAGAATGTTCATCTAGAAACCATGAATGTTGTTTGTGTTGAGATATTTCACTGAAGGCACTGGAGGAAAAGTCAAATGTTCACCAAGGGTCTTTAGAATTTATTGAATTGAATTGTTGGGGACCATGAACACCTGTACAAAATTTCATGGAAATCCATCCGACAGTTGTTACAATAAATCAGTGTGAATCACAGTGGTTTACTGAATAACTAACGGCAGCGTTTTTTTTAAATCTTCCATGTATAATAATGGGTAGATCGTCTTGGGGAGTGCCACAGATATGGTAAGGAGGTCAAAAAGTAGAATGAAAGAGAGACAAATATATACATTGTTGGTTTTGGTCTTGTCATGCGATTTGTTGACAGTTACAAGAATGTAGAATAACAGGTTTATCACTGATGAACTTATCAACTGTGACAGACCACCAGATGAGTTTAGTATCAACATTGTTGTTAGACATGCATTTTCATGTGCAGAAACTGTTGTCATGGCATTGGATCATGCAACATCTTTTTAGTGTTGATTTTGGTTAACATGTTGTAGCAAAAAAAGGAAAGATATACCAACATATATCCAATGTAGGCACATATTCTGCCTGTTACAATAGTGTCATGTGTACCTGTTTGCCTGCATGTCTGTGAAGTTCTTTGACAGTACAGATAATTAGCTGTGGGTCTGTTGACACAGGCATTGCACAGATGGATGAACACAGAAATGTAAACAAACACATCTCTCAGTATGGTAGGTGTGAGTATCAGATTTTGAGGCAACCGAAAGCAACAAAGGAATATTTGTTCCTTTTATATGCCGGAAGATCAAAATCAAGTGTTTATTGATTTTATTTTTCAGACATGCTCTGTGACTTACTGCAGTTGTCTCCTTGTCTCTCCCTCTGTTTTGATTCCTGACCGAACCTGTCCCTCCCTTCTTCCCTCCCACATACACCTGTCTCCTCTTACATGTTCCCAGAAATATAGCCGTGATAAAGGCAATACTTTGAAAAAAAAAAAAAAAAAAGATGGAGGGAAAAGTGATGATGATAAGAAAGTGAGGCGGCAGGGTGGGCAATATGTGTTGAAGTGGAGGGGAGGTGAGGGGGGTCAGGTCAGTACAGAGTGCTGAATCAGCTCTTCCTAACACCCATCACAGGATCTATTCCAGAGTTTCCCCAGGGAGCAGTTATGTTCTCAAGGCTCCACGCTCTATATAACTAGAACATTCATAGGACAGACAGCACTTAGCGACAGGGATCATATTACTGGAATGGGGCTGTACGTGGTAGGAACAGCTTCATATAACTGTTCATGTGTGTTACAGCCCATGTGATTTTTTTCTATAAAGATCTGAACATCTTTGAGATTAAATTGACAAATGATGCCCCTGAGGTGAGTTTACATGTGAATGTCTGCGAGGTAATAAGGCATGCTAGTCAGATGTTGTTTTTAGCTGTCACCATGCAATGTTATTTCCATCTGTCCCTGAAGGACGGTGGGAACTTGTTTGAAGCCAAATACACTCATAATATAATGTAATGCTTTTCCACATCTGTCAAAACAGTACTGTTTGTCCTCGGCTGTGTCTTCCTCACATTGGCCCACATTCTGCTCACTCAGTGCATCTCGCTGTTTAAACAATAGAGTGCAACCTGGAGTAGGTCAAGGCTGTCACAGATATCACTTAAAAGCTAGCTGAGGAGACCAAACCGCCCAGAAAGTGATACTCATACGACTCAGACGACCGTTTCTAATTGGTTGACAGGAAGGAAGTGGATGAATACCAGGAAGTGAGGTTCATTGAAAAGACCCAACGGCTGCAGTGACCTTGGTTGCTGCCGGCATGAAACATAAAAAAATTCCTGAGTCTGCCCAAGTATGACTGCTGTTGCTTAGCAACACTGATTAAGTTTAATCACCGCGAGACCTTTATCTGCCCATGTCTGCAAAGTATGCCCTGCCCTTTGGAAAAGGTCACTCCAAACAGTGCATGTGAAGTCATGATATCCTCATTCGTATCTTAGCATCACCATATCCATTAACTATTCTATTGTATCCTATTCACTATGTGCTATTCTGATGATGTAATTTATTATTGGGAGATATGGTGGTTATTAGCTAATCCAGTGAGTTAAGTCTGGCAACTCAAAGCACAAAAATTCTGTAAATCCAATTATGCCATAAAGCAATCAGCTCACTGATTTCAAACTTTGCCCAAAATGATTTAACAAACCACGAAATATTAAGGACATAGACTTTTTTTTTAAAGGGGGAAAAACTAAAATCTTTGATAGTGGACACATTTGTATTGTCTCACAATCTTTATTAGACCTACAAAAATTAGTCAGTAAATCAATTACTCTAATCGTGCTACTGAATGGAAACTATTCTAATAATCAAATAATAATTTTAGTCACTTTTTAAATGACAAAAATTCGCAAATATTAGGATTTTAATCTTTTGTGTGTCATAGACGAGCTCTAAGAAATCATCATGGGAATTTTTCAGTATTCTCTGACATTTTATAAGCAAAATGACAGTTATTCAAAATGAAAATTATTGTAACTTGAAGCCCTAATCTGTATGTTTTTATATTGTCCAGTAATGAGCAAGGCCTTGCCATATGGAACTTTTGTAGTCATGTGATGAAAGTGCCAACTGACACCTGTCAAGCTTTCTGTTCTTGCACCAATGGAGTAAACATGCAGTTAAAATGTGTCCTTTAATTTAGACTGAGTTAAAAGTAAGCCTCTCATTTCTATCTTCCAATCTTTGATTTTGGCGGCTGAAATAATAACTGTCAGTGACATTTTTAATCACCTCTTGCCAGCTATAGCTAAAACATTGTCTGTAGCTGACTTTCCAGTTGACTAATTATATCATAAAACAAGAACATGGGTATAAAAGAAGAACCCTGCATATGATGGTTACATATTTGTGCTGTTGAGGCAAAAGCTGCATGTCCTAGGTAGAGAGTTAGTATCATAACCAGTTGATGCTCCCATCAGAGGAGCATGGTTGTTCTTATATTGCAGTGTAGAGTTAGTATGGCTACGACTTGTTATTCATTTCAAACAGTTTTTACTTTTTGACAAAGCTCTCCCAGATAACAATCCTATGGGTTAAGGTACCACACCTAGTTTAGTCTTATTTTTATTTAATCTTTGTTTGCAAAATCATGTTTTGGCCATTGTTTTGTTATGGCTAGGATATGATACAAATATAAGATATTACAGAACCAAAAATGAATGCATAACGTACACACAGAACATGCAAACACAAACATTTTTCTACAGCTTGAGTAGATTAAACAAGTATTCCTTCTTCCTGTGGATTTAAGACTCATTATATAGCAAAAACGCATTTATCAGGACTGCCTGAGTCTCCAAGACACATTTCTCACAATCAGCACTCCACTTCAGTTTTATTCTCTCACACTTCCCTCTTATTTCTGTGCTTTCCATCCTATCTCCTATTCAATCTGCTTTCTCTTTCTCTGCCTCTCTTTGTGTGTGCCTGCTTCACTTCTCTTCCTCGCTCTCTCCCTTTCCTTATAACGAAACTACAGGTTGTTCTTTCAAGGTTTCCTGGCTTCACAAAGGGAGAGATACAGATAGGAGAGCAGCCATCTTGTTACTTATGGAGGTCATAAACTATTTATTACAGGTTTGAGATGTGTTTGTTTCATATTCAGTCCTTACATAGTATTACTTACTCTTGTACATTTTGTGTTAATGGAGTGCAAAGAAGATGAAGGGAACAAAAGAGACAGTCGTCTCGTCTGAGAGTGTTTCAGATTTGAATATATATTACATTACTACAAAAATATAAAAGATGGAAGCTCGAATAAAAATGACTAGGAAAAAAATGAGACAGAGAGAGCAAAAAAGAATGGTAGGGGATTTAAAAGTAAAGGTTTTCTCAATTGTAATAGACTTAAGTTACCCTATTCTGCAGTTATCTCAGTTATATCAGAGCACACTGTAACCTCAAGTGCTGCATTTATCTAACTCACTCATCTACATTTTGCTCTATGCCTTCAAAAGCATTGCTGTCTCTACATTCTGCCTTAAAGCAGCACAACTCCGAGCCAAATGGATTTACTGTTACTTTCTTGACAGGCAGAAGGATACACACAGAGAAATATAAACCCGCTGTGCCACAGGACAAAAAGAGACAGCTAACGAAACTGCTGCAGTTATTAATCAAACCATTGATACAGGGAGACAGATGGCAGGATGTACGTCTAAGACAGCTGTGGCTGTCATATGTGTTTGATGTAGATTTTCCCAGGTGTTGTCTCCTGAGGGAGGCACGGTGGGCACGGCATTTTTCTATGATTGTGTGACTGAGAGCAAACCAACGCTTTCATGTTGGTGAGTGTGTGTTTTCCTACACTCAGGTTTTGGTGCCAGTGTACAAGTGTACGTGTCATGTCATGCCACCCTAAAAGCGGGTGTTCACAATAAATCTCATCCTGTGTCTCAAAGCAGTTGGCATCGAGAGAGACAAAGAATAGTTTCGTTAAGCTGAAGCAGCTCACCCCTGTGCATTTTTATCATACCAAAATCCTACCAACGCCAAGATTAAACAAAGGAAAGATATTTTTTACTTGGGGTATATTTATTCAGGATATCCCTGTAAGACCAATGTCTAATTTATGAGACAATTGCAGTAGAAACATAAGTAGATAAGTAAAGCTTTAAGCGATGGGAGGGCTTTTAAAAATCTTTGAGAGCATGTCCAATTGTTTTGAGCAATGGTAGCATGGTAGTAATGGCAATGTCGGTCTTTCTGTATTCATGGTCCCCACAGTATGAAACTTCCTAATTTGATGATTCCTACCAGTAGACTGACATTTTTGTTTTTTATCTAAAACTAACAGGAAACTTTTAGAAAACTACTAAAATTAATTTTCATCAAATTTGGAACAGATCTCCGTGGTGCCCAGAGAATAAATCCTCACAGTTTTTGTGATCACCTAAGTTTTCCTTTTGTACCACCAGCAGGTCAAAAAATCACTAGATGTATCACTACAAGTACAAGATTTTGAGCCTAACCAGGTTACGCTCAAAATTTTGGTCAGACATTCATGGAGAGCAAATCATATTGGCGACTTTGGTGGTAAAGATTAGCATGTTAGCATTATTGTTGTGAGCATTTTAGCATGATGACATTGCAACATTAGCATTTAGCTCAAAGCACTGCTGTACACTCTTAAAGTGAGTATACATATTTTTGTGATTTTGAGATGACTTTTGTTGTGATTTGGCGCTATATAAATAAAGATTGATTGATTGATTGATTGATTGATTGATTGATTGATTGATTGATTGATTGATCTTTGGTCATGGCTCCAAAACGGTGGTCCTACATTGCACTCTGACATGTTCAAAGATGGCTATTGTCATGGTCCTGACTGAAGATGACCTGAGACAAAATTCTGACAGAAATTTATGATAACCATTTCACAATGTGACGGCTGCTATGACCTACATCTACTAGCCGGCCAATAAGAATCCAGCATTAAATGATGCACTGATCAACGCAACACTCTCACTAAATCCAATGATGGAGGTAAAACGAGCAAAACAAAATGTTTGGGATTCCAACAAAGAAAAAAATCGTTTAATTGTGGCAGTAGAAGCTTTGTTTGTATGATGTGTCCTCCAGCTGTTATCCCGACGGTGCCAAAAAATAGCTTCATTGTTTATTACTATAGAGGCGCAGACGGATGATTCACGCTGATGACGTTTTCGTGTATATTCAGTAGGTGTGATCATCACACAGTCTACATACATCGAACTTCATGTTGTACCTTAGTCTATTGGATATATGTCGCACAGTGTGGCTTACAATGAACTTGTTAGATATTTGAAATCTCACAGTCTGTTTAGATCTTCAGTTTGCATCATCTCCTACATTACGCTGCTTCTTTTTCCTGAAAGACTGTCAACAGAATATTCAGAAGCACGTCAAGGATTCTTCTGTATTTTGCTGATTTAGACTCTTTGCATGTTCTGCAGATTAATTTATCCCTGGTCTTTTAAGATAGTAAAGATAGAAGGAGTCTTTTGAATGATTGGTTTTGACAAAAACGACGCACAGAAAGTCAAACACTCTTGACGGTCAGCTACAGTATTTCTTACTCACAAAGTGTCAGTACATTACTATATGGTCTTTATTCCTGTGAAATGCAAACTCAAAGACATGTAACTTTGATTAGTCGGGCATGTAGTTCATATAAAATTGAAAAAACCCTGACTCATTGTCCATGTGAGTCATTTTAGACACGACCAGCTCATAATACCGAACTGTGAGTCTTATGCCTTATTGACCTCTCTGTATTTGCATTTTTGTCATCATCATCACATTCTGGTAAAGTGTTGATCATGATGGAAGACTTTGACAATGAGAGAAGTGTTCGTGAACAGAACAATGAGTTTGTAGGTTCCTGTGGGCGTGATCTGACTGGACCTCAGAGAGAACTGTCACCTGCTGGCATCACACTGACAGGAAGCAGATCACTTACTGATCCCTTTTCAGTTCCCCTGCCAACTCATAAGCAGGAAGTCAGACTGATAAGCTGGAGTGGGTGCACACAATGAACAACTGTAAAATATATCAGTAAAGAAGACCACACACTGAAATACTCATGCATGCACTCAAAAATGATACACACTGCATGACTGGCCCAGGACTGTCTGCTTGATTATGACACATGATTCATGAGCAAAGAAATGCCTGCAGTGTTTTCTTTTGTGTGCAGTACCCTAAATGAGCTTATTGTTTCACTATCTGCAGAAAAAAAACACACTCTGCAGATTCTCCATTATGGCCAAAATGTATCAAGTTTCCCACAAAATGTTTTCTCATCAAAAAGGGCCTGATGGAAACAAAAGACCATATTCTGAGCTTGCAATTGTATTACTTTCAGTTGAACTGCAACATTGCTGTTTGGAAATCATAATGCATACTAACAGACATTTGAATAACTCCATAATTAATGAAGTTTAGGAAGCACCAGGAAAACTACACTGGAATTTTTAATGGCCTAATTTGAGTTCTGCACATCTATGTGAAATGGTTAAATTGCTTTCAAAAATGTTTTGTATTCTACTCACACAGAGCAGGCTGGCATTTGGGTATTTTTACACAATGGGAGACTGTTGCTGTCTTTCTGCTGCATTCCAGTGCTGTGGGTCAGTCTCCCGTGGGACTGGACGACGGACAGTTAAGGATGTCCTGCTGGCAGTGAAGCTTCCCAAAGGAAAGGAGATGAAAGGTCAGCACGTGATGGTATTTTTGAGCACCGGAGATAGGAAGTCAGTGTCGTGTGTGTGTTTGTACATTTGTCTTTGCGTTTGATAGCCAGTTTCTAGGTGCTACTCTGAATGAGATTAGAGTTAACTGGTAGTTCATAAAACCCCTCCACCAAACAGAGATTGTCTAGTCATAACTTAACAACCATACATGAGGATGTTGTAAGAGTGATGCATAATTGAAAGATTTGCATAGTAATGTCTTTTTTAGTTCTTTAAAAACAAAAGACACTACAGCAAAAGTGGTTTAAACTGTTTTTATCTTCTCTGACATAAAATACAATCATATTCTTGTCTGGCTGACAAGCCAACCAGCAGTAACTAAGTACTAATTTCAAAACCAGAGATCACATTATTAATTATTTACAGTCGTTTGTGGGGTTACAAGCTACATTAAAAAAAAAGGTTAATGACTAGCTCACTGTGTAGTATTTCCCCACTGTGAGGAACTTGGACATGGATGCCATAAATTACATTATCAGCACTGATCTGCTGATGTGGGGAAGTTTACACAACCTCGGCCGAACTAGCATCACTTAGAGAGATAGCATTACTTGACAAACACTCTTCCCTTTTTCTTGTCACGTTAAAGGTGAAAAAAATACTGTCTGAAATTCAGAACAAGTAAGTTAGCACTAGACTGCAATACAAGACAATGTTTCTTACAGTTCTTTGTTTTTATTTATTATTTTACTTTATTTTATTCTTTATCTATAGTCTTTTAGCACGGTATAATGCATGTAGATTCTTTTTACAGAATTCTCGTTTTAAAATAAGTCAGCTTGAAATATTAAAAAGACAGATATAATTGTATGAAGCTAACCCGTGATGAACCACCTACAAATGAGAAGCTGCTCTTGTCTACTTCTGTCTGAAATCAAGGACCCACAAATTTCGAGAGGTATGTCTGCCACTGTTGTCATGAAATTGCATATGTGCTGTGTAAAAATGGAATGCTTGTTTCCCAAAAACACCAGGCTCAGGAGCACATGTGTGCACAAATGTGTGTGTCTGCACAAGCTGAATCCCTCTCCTGTCTACACGTAAAAGAGGTGCAGTCCAAGTTCAAGAATTTTAGAGTAATCCAAATTTTTCTGAAGCCTAAGCCAGCGTTCAGCACTGGTGACAAGTCTAATGACTAATCAGATGGTCATCCCAAACTCTCTCTCTCTCTGTCTTTCACACACATGCGCACACACACAAACACACATGCACACATGCACACAAACACACACACACACACACACACACACACACACACACACACACACACACACACACACACACACACACACACACACACACACACACACACACTTTCTCTCTCTCTTTATCTCTCTCTTTATCTCTCTCTCACTCACACACACACACACACACACACACACACACACACACACACACACACACACACACACACACACACACACACACACACACACACACACACACACACACACACACACACACACAATCCCCTCAATACCACAAACAGAGCATAGCCAATTAAGTAAGATGAGCAGCAAAGCTTGGGGTTACTGGAAGCACACAAAAGGCTTTTGTAGAGCTGCCCCAAACTGACACACACTGGTTGAATGTATGGGAAAAGATTAACCATGCATACATTACTAGGTGGCCAGCAACCATTATGGACTAGTGTGATTCACAGATTGTACCTCCTTTCTGTATTTTTGCATTGCATCACAGTAAAGTCTTTCAATTATTCAATCTGTTCTTTACAACTGAAGTATGTGAAAAGATGTGCCTCAAACCCCTAGAGTACAACGCTTTTCATGTTTATTCAAATTCTAACAAATGACTATCCTTCATGTAGTTCTGAAGGCAGTCTGTGTCTTCCAAACAGTAAATTATAAACGTGGATGGATAAAATACAAACGTTTCTGTTGCAAGGAGAGAACAAATGGAAGGTGGACAGAAACTGGGGTGGCTAAAAATGGAGGGAGAGAGAGCTGGACAAAGACTGACCCCCTCACACATAGAAAAAAAACATTGTTCAGACAGAAAAGAATCATTATTAAATGAGACAAAGAAAAGGAAAAGAAAAGGAAAACAGAAAGAAAGGATATACAGAACAGAGAAGTGGGCATGTCTTGACTCATCCACACAGACAATAGTTGAATGATACAGTGTCCATCCTGGTAATAATTCAACACATTGTGTGATTGGCAGTAAAGAAAACCAGAAAAGACTGGTGTGAAGCAAAGATAAGGATTTCGGTTGGAGTTTTATATTGTATATCTGTGGGAATTCTTGTATATAAAACCAGACGCACAAGTAAAGGATCTGTAAAGCCTGGTTGGTGATTGTATAGTAGTAAATAAATTAAAGACAATATTATTTTAATAATAATTTAATACAATACAATAATATTGTGTATATTTAGAATAATTAGCTCACTCTGCGCCATGATTTGGTTCTTTATATTTTATCCAGTGTCCACTCTGTTCCTTAAATAGCTACTTTATACAGTATTTGATGATGGATACCCCCTTGCACACAAAATAGATACATGCATGCAAACATGTATGCTGACATGCATACAGATGAAGGTAGTTGTTTTGCTCCCCACCTCACTCCTCCGCCTCCCCGCCAACTCCAATATAATGCTCCAATCTGCACAAGCCTGCACAAAATTGAATAATTCAGCAGCAAGGAGAGTTGCTTTTCTCTGCACCCCCCCCCCCCCCCCCCCCCCCCCCAACACACACACACACACACACACACACACACTTGTATGGAGTAATGACTCTATGCAGTCTTGAAGGGCAAAGCATTTCTATTAGATGAAGACTTCAAGAGATTCAAAATCAAAAGACTGCCCTGTATGATTGCTGCAAGATGGTTCAAAGGCTTGCTGACCTTTTAAGAAAGAAAGAGAATTAAGTTTCAGTGAAAACCACTGAGACCCACTGAACAAGCTAACTAAACTATCACAGGCTGGAACGTTTCTTATTTAAAGGAAAAGTTAGCTATTTTTGGAAAATATGCTTTCTTGAGTATCAGATGAGAAAATCAATACCACTCTCTTGGAGTGGTATCAATCCTTTCATCAAACTCTCAGCAAAACTACAACTGAGCACATTTCACAAAATGTGAAACTACTTTTTTGAACATGCACATTTTCAGGTTAAGCAACTGTAAAATTTGCATTAATTAAATTTGAAAATATATGATCGTAAAGAAAGAAGAAGTCAGGTTTTCTTCAGTTTACTTCTCTGTCATGATTATGGTACACAAACCTTTGGTCTTCTTTTTGTCTCAGTGTGTGAACTCATCATAAATTTAGAAACAATTACAACACCAGGCCCAGGCCTAAATGTGTACAGCACACAACAATACACACATACCAGAGCAACACATATCTTTACACATATTTCTGAGATGACACCAAATAAAACATGACACAAGTGCTCATGGTTCAACAGAACATGAGAGAAGACATGCATTCACATCTCCTCTTTGATTTATGTGACATTTACAGTGAGATGTTCCATCTGTGCCCTTGAGAGATTTTTGAATGCCATCAGATTTTTCAAGTTCGTTCCTTGTTCAGAGGAGGATGAAGGGAAAAAAAAGGTTGTAACCCTGAGGATTGGTGCTTTATTCTTTGATTGTGACGTCAGTGTGGAATGCTAGTCATTACCGTTGGGAGGAATTGTTCAAGACAAAGTAGTCATTACAGTTTTCTGTTTCCCATGCAGCAGAGTTTCCACAGTTATGTTTTACTGTTTGTGTGTGGCAGGTGTTTTCTCTTTTGACTTAACTGAGGCATTAGTCCAGTGTAGAGGCTAATTTACTAAATAATAAAATGCTGCTCAAAGGTCTTTCACATTATGGTGTCACACGTGTCTCAAAAGGCTGCTGATGCACACTCAAAAATGGAGGTACAAGATAAGAACAGTTATGTACTTACAAGTACACTTTTGATCTTTAAGAGGCCAGAAGTGCAACTTTTGACTGACAGAAAATGTACAGAGTGAACTATTATCATTATTATTATTAGTAGTAGTAGTAGTAGGAGTAGTAGGAGTAGTAGTAATAGTAGTAGTAGTAGTAGTAGGAGTAGTAGTAATAGTAGTAGTAGTAGTAATAGTAGTAGTAGTAGTAGTAGTCGTAGTAGTAGTCGTAGAAGTAGTAGGAGTAGTAGTAATAGTAGTAGTAGAAGTAGTAGGAGTAGTAGTAATAGTAGTATTAGTAGTAGTAGTAGGAGGAGTAGTAGGAGTAGTAGTAATAGTAGTAGTAGTAGTAGTAGTAGTAGTAGGAGTAGTAGGAGTAG
>NC_084984.1:14013099-14018099 GCF_963691925.1 Scomber scombrus
GTGTGTGTGTGTGTGTGTGTGTGTGTGTGTGTGTGTGTGTGTGTGTGTGTGTGTGTGTGCGTGCGTGTGTGCGTGCGTGCGTGTGTGCGTGCGTGTGTTTCGGTAAATATTAATTTTGCATGACCACACAGGCAACATGAGCCACAGGTTTTTCACAGAACAATAAAAACACCGTGCAGGCTCTCGCTCATTTGGCAGAACACCATATATGCAATCACATCTCTCAGAGTACTTTATCAATATGTGATGTAATGGTTTTCCTGTCAGCATCCTTCAATATCTCTCTATCTCTCTCTCTCTCTCTCTCTCTCTCTCTCTCTCTCTCTCTCTCCTCTCTCTCTCTCTCTCTCTCTCTCTGTCTTTCTCTCTCTCTCTCTCTCTCTCTCTCTCTCTCTCTCTCTCTCTCTCTCTCTCTCTCTCTCTCTCAAGGCCTGAATATGGATCCATTCCCCCCCTAATTACTTTGGGAATGTCCACTGCTGAGTTCAGACCTAAACAAAGATCCCTTGGGCTTATGGCCAATTTCCCACAGAGCTACCAAACCATAGCACGTAGGAAATGAGCTTTCTGCCTTCCCTGTGCACCCACTATTCACTCTCTAATCCATTTAACTGATTAAGTTTGCGCTTGTGTGCATTATGGCATTAGGAATAAAACATGGACTCAATCATAAAAGGAAGATTGGACTCTCTACATAAGTAAACAACTGCATGGTAGCAGAGCCTGGATGGTGTGAAAACATTTTCACAACCACCAGAAAAATCCAACAGAGGACAGTCCTCCCTGCAGCTGCTTGGGGACATTTCAAAGCTACCTTCAGTTCGCTGGTCAGCCTCCTAATTGAGCTTGCCGCCCCCACATTGCAGTCTGTGTCCACTCCACCTCCACGGATAAAGTGAATGTCTCATCTGCACCACTAAAAAGGGTGCCAGCTGCCCCGTACGATGGCAGACTGAGAAAATCTACCGCTAAATTGCACCAAATTTACCACCGAGGCAACCGACTCAGAGGGAAAGCAGGTCCGGTCCATTAAGCACAGCACCGCTCACTAGCAGCTTTTTCCCAGAGGCCCACTCTCCGCTCCACCAACCCCCCACCCCCCAACCCCCCCACCCCCCTCCCTGTCTGATCACAGAGACCGACTGTGAAGGATTCACCCTGTATGTTAAAAGCTAAAAAAAACCACCTATCACTCGAGTTGGCCATTAACAAGTGTTTGTGCTCTTTTCAGGATTTTCTGCAGCTGCTATTTCTTAAAGAAATTACAAATAAGATCTGTGTAAACAACGAAAGATCGATAAAATAACCACATCGTGCACCATTCAGTTCTGATGGAGTTTTGTTGCATATCACACCCTTATCAGCCTCTGTGTCCATGCCTCTATGTAGCTTTTACCATTTAAGAAAGGAAAAAATGGGAGTAAAACAGGTGTTTATCCATTTTTGTGCAGGAGTGTCCACCACCTTATTAAAATCCACGACTCTGAACAGATGCAAACAGCTAATTATATATTTTTTTATTAAATTAACCCTTTACATACTGTTCATATTCTGACTCATAATTAGTCTTTACACCAATTCACATTCTTAAATTCCCCCATCAGTCATTAATGAATGTTTAATTACTCCTTCTATTTGATTAATCACATTACAAGATTACAAGATACATTATGCTCCAAGTCAACATTATATAAAATATGAAGAATACAACAAAAAAAATTTTTATTTTTTTTAATAGACTCAGGTCAAATTTGCACATTTGCATATATAAAATGTGTATCATCTGCACAAACAAATAAAAAAGATGCATTTTATTTCCATGTTTCTGTGTATTTGGGGTCACATTAAGAAAAGTCTGGTTTAAAGAAATGTGTATATGGTGTTTTTACAGCTCTCAAATGTTAAAAATTGGGTCAAATTTGACCCAGAACAGTATGTAAGGGTTTAAACATCTTCTACCTGCTATTTTATCAATCTGTGCAGGTTAAATCTCTCCTACTGATCTTCTCATAAGCTCTCAGACATTCTGGTTTGTTTTCCCCCTCATCTCACAATGACGTCACTCGGAAACCCATCTACATGAGCAGGTTTTGTAAGTCGCTGTTTAACATGTGACAGTCATGTTTAATTCATGAAAATCAAAGCCACTTTAGATTCCTTGGAACATATTGACAGAATGCATATCTAATGAGTTATCATAATCACAAGGACGCACAGGGAAAACTTTATGTAAACCGTGTGCGTGTGTCATGTTTTAATCTTGCATGCATCGGCCAGTTTTTAAGAGCAAGAAAGCCTTATGCATCAGCACGATGCACCAGGATGCATTTGATTCGATTCCTCAGCTGTTAGAAGAGCTACATGAGTCGTGCTGCGCTAACAAGATCCCCTGTCAGGATCTGTGTCTGCTTTTGACAATCACAACACACACACACACACACACAAGGATTTTTTTAAACACACACCGCAGCACTCCTCACATTTTGAAGAAACATGCTGGCGTGCAGAATGAAGCTGAATGACGCACGCAGACACACATGCAGGCCGAGAATCACACACACACAGAAAGAGAGAGCGAGAGAGAAGAGAGAGAGAGAGAGAGAGAGAGAGAGAGAGAGAGAGAGAGAGAGAGAGAGAGAGAGAGAGAGAGAGAGTGTAATTTCTACAGGTTTGATAAAATCCCCCCAAGAGTCAAGTACTGTACTGTGTGCTCTCTTGTTGCGTACTTCAATTCTCATTCAAATGAGCTGGCAAGAGCAGACAGGCTACAGTGATGAGCAGCAGCTGTGGAGCTCAACACCTACAAAATATTTACAGGACAAACATCTGCAAAAGATAATCCCATTAAAATCTTATTTCTGTGCAAAGTATTATATCTCCTATACTGATTGATTTTCACAGCTCACTCCCACCAGCATGCAACTACTCACTGAGCGTGCAGCACACAACACAAACCACCCAACGCGACCATTATTAAACATGTGTTGCACACAAGACGGATAGTCATGCAGCAGCTGAAGCCGTCGCCTCGCTGCAACAACACGTCGGTTTCATCGATGCAACGGTAAATAAAATCCAACACTGCCGAACTGCCACATTCACACTTTTTTTCTTCATGCTTGCAGAAACAGAAGAAGAAGATCCTCATCCTACATCACTCTGGGTTTGTGTGAAGTCTTAACAGGAGAGCATCCATGTTGCCATCATCTCTTTTTTTTTACCTGTGTTTTTAATAAGAGTGCAGCAGAAGAGGGAGGAGACAACAAGTGGAAGAAGAGCAGATGTTTACCTTGCAAGAGAGGAGGGGAAACACCTAAACACAAGCCACCCAACTGATGATCCTCTGAGCAGGAGCTTATGGGGCTTTTGCAGATCCAAAGAGACCCACCGCCCAGGCATCATCCTTCAGCAGCCCCATCCCTATAACCCTCCTCCGCTCCTCTCCTTCCTTCACTCTGCCTTCTGCTGTCAGCCTATCTGCACCAGCACCAGCTCCGGCTCTGGCTCTAGCCCCCCACGATCGGGAAGGAAGCCTCTCTTTTTAAATCCTCACTGAGAAACAAGAGAAGGTGTCGATTCTCTTTCTCTTCTCCCCCCCACCCCAACTCTCCCCACCTCTCTTCCTGTCCTCACCATCCACCTCTGTTCTGTCCCCCACCCACCCCCACCCCCTCCCCTCCACCACCACCTCCCTCCGCTGTCTCCACCTCCTCGAGACTGAGGAAGCTCTCTGTTACCATGGACGCACGAGGCTGAAGCCTGATTTGTGGAATTTGTTGTGATGCAGCAAGTCGGAGGTGCAGCCCACCAGACTGATTGCCTTTTCTGTCTTTCTGTCTGTTCCTGCAACACGTCTCATTTTTCATCTAGCATCCAGAAGAAAGAGGTGATCGACAATAGGTCGTAAAAATCATCAAAGTGTGCAACAAATGGACATAAAACCGAACCACAGACTATGCACATTCAAACCAGGGCTGTAACTAATGTTTATTCTCAGCATCGATTAATCTGCCACTTATCTATTAACATCTATAAAATGCAAGAAAACAAGCCCAAGCTGCTGTTTTTGAATGTCTCAACTTTCTAAAACCTAAATATATCCATTTTGCAATGATATAGAACAGAGAAAAACAGCAAATCTTTACATTTAAGAAGCTGCAACCAGAGACATTTTTGACGTTTTCTGCTTTAAAAATGACTAAAACGATTAATCGATTATCTAAATAGCTGGTGATAGATTTTCTGTTGGTCGATTAATCGATTAATCGACTAATTTTTCACCAAACATCTAAAGGAAGCTATGGTATCAAGAATATTCACACATTTTAAACTCATCTAGCCTGTGCAGCAAAGTGTGCAAGAAATAGACATTCAGTTGACACTCTGTGAACAATTATTCTCAATTATCGGTTAATCAATTGGTCTATAAAAGTTTGAGGTGATGTTTCAGATGTCTTGTTTTGTCCAATAATCACAACAACAGTTTACAACCTAAATATAGTAATTTTACAGTGATATTAAGATGAGAACAAACAGCAAACCCTCACATTTGAGAAGCTGGACTCAGAAATAACTAATCAATTAATAGACAATAGACAAATAATTATTCCAACTGTCGTCTCATTTTTCACCAAACATCAGTCGGTAGAAGTGGTCAAGAATGGTTAACTATCTTTATAACTTATTAAAATGTGCAACAAATGGGCATACATTCAATTATCCAGCTAACCATGGCTGCAAATAATGATTTTTGTCTGTATTGAGTAATCTGCAGATTATTTTATCACTTAATTGATAGATTAGTTGGTCTATGAAATGCCAGAGAAGAAGTCTGAGTCAAATTATGATCTGACCAGCGGTGTAAAATCTAAAATCCCTAAAAAGCTGCAAATCTTCACATTTAATATTTAAAAATGACTAAAATGATTAATCGATTATCTACATACATATCTACGTAGCTGCTGATTCACTTGCTGTTGAATAATCGATTCATAACGTTA